>NW_025334340.1:0-300000 GCF_014858855.1 Bufo gargarizans
ACTGATGAGGAGCAGGAGCATCAGGACCGGTAGATGATGGGAAGGACAGACCGCTCCCTTCGGCTGAGGAGGTGGAGCCTTGACTGCCTGAAATTGGGTGTGTGCCACTGGGTGATGCAGCAGTTGCTGTGGCAGGCTGGACCACCACATTGGAGCCAGGGTTCTCCCATGACACTTTATGGTGACGTTGCATATGTTGTCACAGGGCCGTGGTACCAACATTGGCCCCCTGGCCGCGCTTCATCTTCGGCCCACAAATTCGGCAAATGGCCATGTTTACCTCCTACGGCAGCTTAAAAAAAATGCCACACCGCCAAGTCGGTGGCTTAACCCCCAACACTCTGCACTGACTGACTGCTACGGCCGCTGCCTAAGTGAACCACTGCACCACTACTTTATGGGCAGATAGACTCCTGCGAAGCGGGTGGTCTACCTTGGTCACGTTTGGCTCCCAACCTCACACTGCTGACATCCTGCTAACTGCCAGCCACACTACCAACTTGCTGGCTCCACCGCTGCCTCAGGCGCAAGCTGCCACCCTCTTCTCCCGATGATGATTAAGCCCCTTCTTCGACCGGCTCACATTTGCGATCGGCTACATCGTCATCGAGTACTGTCTGCAAGTCACTGATGTCCTCCTCAATGGTCTATGAGCCAAGAGCCTGAAAGCTCGCAACAGCAGCTCCCACACCACTCTCCTCATCATTTCGCCTACCAGAGGAAGCGGCGGATGTCTCCTCCAGATCTTGGCTGGGCAATAGCTGATGACTGTCCTCTAGTATCTCGTCCTTGCTGTATAGTGGAGCTGAGGCCACAGCATATAATAATTCTCTGGCTGAGGGAACCGAAAAGGACAAAGGCAGGTGTAGGACAGGTGCACAGGGCCTGCTCCCAGGCCATGCCAACTAAGAGTTGTGTCTGACGAACCCACCAACTCTTGGCTGGGGGTGTCTGATGTCACTTGGGACGAAGTGGATGACCGAGTCAACCATTCAAGAACCTCTGGATTGCTCAAGACACGACCGGTAGATTATGCCGGGAGCTCAGGCCTCTCGAAGTGAACCCTGCTGCCACGCTCCCTTAATTTGCTGCTACCTGTGCATGAGCCAGAAACATTTAGGCCTCTGCCCCTCCCCTGTGCAGGGCCTGTCACTTCTCTGTCTGACTATCACAGGGTAGAGTCGCGGGTATAAAGATAGAGCGGAGGTGCACCACCTGAGCTGCCACCCGGTCCTCTATCCCTGCCTACTTGCACCACCCGCCCTAGGTGACGGGGCACAACTGGGTGACAGTTCCTGACCTGAGTAAGTGCAAGCAGAGAGATAGAGACAGCAGGGAAGCGGACAGCCAATGAGAGGTAGCACTAGAACGGACAGAGTGGTGGAACAAGCAAGGTACCACCAAAAACGGAAGGGCGAGGCGGGTCAACTAGCTGGGGTCAGTCCAGGAGGTCATGTCAGTACAAGAGAAGAGGCAAAGACAAAATCCAAAAGCAAGCCGAGGTCAAAATCCGAGAGGTAGCGTCAAGGTTCAGGAGGCAGGCAGAAGAGGGGTCAGAAAGCAGATCAAGGGTCAAATCCAAAGGTAAGCTAAATAACAATAATAATACGCAGCCTAAGGGACCAAAATCACAGGCAACCTGTAGCCAGCAGGTTGCCTGTATTTATAGTGGGGAGTGAGGGTCATGTGACGTGGCCAGCGTCATATGACCAACAAACAAGTCAAGCACTGAGTGATCAGCTTGGCGCTCAAGGCAGACCTAGGAGCAGGGAGCCTCCCAGCTAGCAAAAGCCACCCTGGGAACACGGCTGAACACAGATCCTCACTCCCGAAGCTAAGCAGAAGGTCTGCGGCTGATGGGAGACCCCGTGCGCATTCAGCATCCTGTTACAGTGCCCCCCCCCCCTTGTACGAGGGGCCACCGGACCCAAGCACTTGGATACAAATCTCCCAGGATGCTCATCATGAAACCGTTACACAGACATACTGTTAGATCAAATAAATACTGTAAATAGGAAATTAATACAGCCCAAAAAAGGCTGTAATTTTCTCAGTTCAACACACATCGGCTAATAAGCCTACTTTTCCCCCCACTAATACACCCCAAAAAGGCCTTAGAACATATAACTGCATCGTTGAATGGCAAATAATACTTTTTTTCCCACTAATACATGCCAAAAAAGGTTTTAGAACATATAACTGCACCGCTGAATGGCAAATAAGCCCTTATTTTTTTCAACTTATACACGCCAAAAAAGGCTTTAGAATGGGGGTCTGATCTGAGGCATTGGGGGTCTGATCTGAGGTCTGATTAACATTAGGGTCTGATTGGGGCTGTAAGCTGAGGTCTGATTAACATTGGGGGTCTGATTGCTGGTCTGACCTGAGGTGTAATGGACATTTTTTTTCTTATTATCCTCCGGTCCGTCTTATATGGTGAAAAATACGGTATTCTGATTACCAAATTGGAGTCGGGAAGGAATTTTTTTCCCCTTAAGTGGGGAAAATTGGCTTCTACCTCACATATTTTTTTGCCTTACTCTGGATCAACTTGCAGGATAACAGGCTGAAATAGATGGACAGATGTCTTTTTTTGGCCTTATAAACTATGTTACTATGCTACACAGGGACAGACACACACACACTAAGCGACACTAAGCGACACACATACACACAGGGTCAGACACACACACAGGGACAGACAAACACAGACACACACAGGGACAGACACAAACACAGGGACAGACACACACAGGGACAGACACGCACACACACAGGGACACACATACACACATGGACACACATACACACATGGACAGACACACCTACAGGGACAGACACACACACAGACACACAAGGAAAGACAGACACATATTTTTTTGCCTTACTCTGGATCAACTTGCAGGATAACAGGCTGAAATAGATGGACAGATGTCTTTTTTTGGCCTTATAAACTATGTTACTATGCTACACAGGGACAGACACACACACACTAAGCGACACACATACACACAGGGTCAGACACACACACAGGGACAGACAAACACAGACACACACAGGGACAGACACAAACACAGGGACAGACACACACAGGGACAGACACACACACACACAGGGACAGACAAACACACACACAGTGACAGACAAACACACACACAGTGACAGACACATACATATTAACATATACCTGTGCGATGGTGAGATCATCAACCAACTTCTATCTAATGTGTGGCACCTTTTGGGGACATTAAAAGGGAATTCCACCCTTAGTTATGCTCCAACCTTCAAATATGACTCCCACTGATTCCCAATACTGAGGGGACATGGACTGGGGTTTAAAAGAGAATTATCAACATGTACCAGAGGGTGGTCTAAACTGTAACCCATTAGGCACTGGCTAGACTGTGGTATGGAGTTTAAGCAATGCCTTAGACACACACAGGGACACACACACACACGTACAGACAGACAGACACACATACACAGGGACAGACACACACACAGGGGCAGACACACACACACACAGGGACAGACAGACGCACACAGGGACAGACACACACACACACAGGGACAGACACACACAAACACAGTGAAAGACACACATAGCTTTGCTGGGGTAAGCTGACCTAGAATTCAGAACAGGCAGTTTAATGAAGACCAGGACACAGCTGCAGGAGTGAGCGGACACAGTGGGCCCCCCCAGGAGCAGTAGGCACCGGAACTTGCCTGGGTATGCCGGGTGCTGACGCCGACCCTGCCTATTACCCAGGCTGTACACTCTCCTATTGGACCCTGTTCTGCTTTAATACTGTGGTGAAGTGGCAGCAGCATGAGGAGAACACAGAGTGGCCCAGTGTCATAGTGGGGAGGTGGCAGCAGCAGGAGGAGACCACAGAGTGGCCTAGTGACATAGTTGGGAGGTGGCAGCAGCATGAGGAGACCACAGAGTGGCCCAATGACATAATGGTGAGGTGGAAGCAGCATGAGGAGATCACAGAGTGGCCCATGACATAGTGGTAAGGTGGCAGCAGCACAACAAATCCAAAAGTGGCCTAGTGACATAGTGATGAGGTGGCAGCAGCATTAGGCCACAGAGTAGTGGCACTGGTGTTTGAAAATCCTGGCTGATCCACATCTGATTCATCTTCACAAAGGTCAGTTTCTCCACATTTTGGGTCGACAAGTGAGTTCTCCTTGGGGTAACTATGGCCCCTGCCGAACTAAACACCCGCTCTGATGCCACATTGCTGGCCAGGCAGAAAAGCTTGTCCAGGGCAAACTTGGCCAGTTGCTGCCACAAATCAAGTTTGGCTGCCCAGTAGTCCAGGGGATCTCCAATGTGGGGTGGTAGGGTGCACTCCAAGTATGCCAAAACATGCTGGTTCAGGTTCTGCTCTTTGTCCAGCTGCTGCTGCTGCTGGTGAGCAGTTTCTTCAGTAGGCGGGTGAAGAAAACTGCTCATCAGCGACTCTAGACTTAAGTTGCTTCTGATGGAGCTGGTACTGCAACTGCCACTTACCCACACCCCAACAGGCATTGCAGTGGAACATGAGTGCAGAGGGCCCCCCCCGGGCAGACCTGCCTGAGGATGGGCGATGGCACAGTTAGGCAGTGGCCAACTGACTACATAGGATATTACGATAGTAGTTCAGTTTGTCCTCCCTCTCAGCCAATATAAAAAAAAGGCCCCCATTTTAGGACTGGTAGTGAGGGTCTAACATGGTGGAGAGCCAGTAGTTATCTCTCTGTCAAATGGTGACAATTTGGCTGTCACTACGCAAAAGCAAGTGAGCATGCAATGGTCCATTTGACCCGCAGGGACTCCTTGCCTCCATCTCCACTGCATACTACCACGGTGTGTCTGGGTCATTTGCCTAATCTTCCTCATCGCCCTGTAGTCCTCCGGATGCTCTTGCTCCTTCTACTCCTCCTCTGCAGTCACCTGTGTAGAAAAACCACCCATTTCTCTACGCATTGCTTGTGCTTGAATGTCCTCCTCCTCCTCCTCTAGTTCCCCACAGGGCTCACATGGCCATGAGATGTAGTCGCCACTTCTGTCCTCTAGCCATCCAGATTTAGCAGCATGTGCTCCAGGACATGAATCAGTGGAATGACGTTATTCATACCATAGTCCTGGCAACTGACAAATAAAGTGGCCTCCTCAAAGAGCCTGAGCAAATGGCAGGTGTTACACATGAGCTGCCTCTGGCTAACATTCAAGTTACACAGGGGAGTACCTCTGTCCGCCTGTATCCTCAAATAATTGGTCCAACATATGGAGGGTTGAATTCCAACGGGTGGAAACGTTGCATATCAGCCTATGTTGAGGGACGCCATTCTGCCACTGCTGCTCAAGGAGGGTGTGTTTTGCAGTATACGAGTGGCTGAAGTGCATGCAAAGTTTCCTGGCCATTTTCAGGATGTCTTGCAGATGGGTGGAAGACTTCAGGAACTGCTTAACAACCAGATTGAACACATGCGGCATGCAGGGCGAATGGCTCAGCCCTCCTTGATGCAGTGCCGATGCCATGTTCTTCCCATTGTTGGTCTCCACGGTTCCGATTTTGAGTTGTCGAGGATAAAGCCAGAATTCGATTTCTTGATGAAGGACGTGGAGAAGTTCCTCCTTGGTGTGACTCAGTTTGCCCAGGCAACTAAGGTGCAGAACATTGCCTTGCCCTGCACATGTGGTATGATGGTTGAGCATTGTGAATTATCCCTGCAGTGGAGGCTGACGACACGGTGGAGAATGAGGAGACAGAGGCGGACATTGTCCCTGGAACAACGGTCTGAGAACATGGAGGCAGAAGTGGGTCACCTGGCCAACTTGCTGGTGTGGCTGGGCAGGAGCCACATTTACCCAGTGGGCCGTAAAGGACATATATTGTCCTTGACCGCAGTTACAGATCTACAAGCCGGCGCTGCCGTGCACTTTGGCAGACACCAACAGACTCAAGGACTGGCCCACCTTCTGTTCTACATATGTGTGCAGCATTGGTACTGCCTTTTTGGCAAAGAAATGACTGCTTGGGACTCTCCACCTCGGCTCGGCACTAGCCATCAGTTCTCTGAAAAGTGCAGAGTCCACCACTTGGAAAGGAAGGGACTGCAGCACCAGCAACTTGGCCAGGAGCACTTTCAGCCTCTGCACCGTTGGATGAGTGCATGCATACTGTTGTCTCTTGGCAATTGCTTCGATGATCGATTGCTAACGGAATGACTGACGAGGAGGAGGAGCAGGAGCATCAGGACCAGCAGATTATGGGAAGGACAGACAGCTCCCTTCGGCTGAGGTGGTGGAGCCTTAACTGCATGAAATTGGGTGTGTGCCACTGGGTGATGCAGCGGTTGCAGCAGCAGGCTGGACCACCACATCAGAGCCACGGTTCTGCCAGGCCACTTTATAGTGATGCTGCATGTGTTGACGCAGGGCCAGGGTGCCAACATTGGCACCCTGGTCACGCTTCGCCTTCTGCCCATAAATTCTGCAAATGGCCATGTTCACCTCCTCCGGCGGCCTAACAACAAATTGTCAGACCACCGAGTATGGCATTTTCTCTCCAACACTCCGCGCTGACTGACTGCTACCGCTGCCTCAGTGAACCCCTGCAGATACTTTCCTGGCCGGTAGTCTCCTGCGAAGCAGGTGGTTTTCCCCCAGGCACCTTTAGCTACCGACCTCCCACTGCTGCCACCCTGCTGACTCACAGCCATGCTGCCACCCTGTTGACTCAGACGCTGCCACCCTCTTCTCCTGATGATGATGATGAAGCCCCTACTTTACCCGGCTTCCAATTGCGATCAGCTACATAATCGTCATCATCCGCTACTGTCTGCATGTCACTGATGCCCCTCTCAACGGTCTCAGGGCCAGGAGCCTGACTGCTTGCAACACCTGGTCCAACACGACTCTCATCATCACTACTTGCCCGCCTACTGGAGGAAGCAGCGGATCTCTCCTCCAGATCTTGGCTGGGCAGTAGCTGCTGACTGTCCTCTAGTAGCTCGTTCTCTCTGAAAAGTGGAGCCGAGCCTATTGCATATAATACTTCTCGCGCTGAGGGAACTTAAAATGATAGAGGAAGGTTCAGGACAGGTGGGGGCACAGGACCTGCTTCCGGGCCATGCCAACTAAGGGTTGTGTCAGAGGAACCCACCGACTATTGGCTGGGGGGTTTTGATGTCACTTGCGACAAAGTCGAAGACCGAGTCAACCATTCAAGCACCTCTGGGTTGCTTGTCAAGACGCGACCGCTAGATGACACGGGACCTCAGGCCTCTCACTGTGAATCCTGCTGCCACCCCACCTTCTTCTGCTGCCTGCAACAGAAACATTTTGGCCACTGCCCGTTCCCTTTGAAGGGCCTGTCATCTGTCTGTCTGACATACTGTATAATAAAATAATTAAATTAAAATAATACCCCCAAAAAAGGCTGTAGTACAACGTTACTTCGCATCTGAACGGCAATTAAGACATATATTTTTTTTAAATAAATTAATCCCACCCCCAAAAAAATATTACAATCACAATTCATCGCAAGAGGTCAATTGTTTCCATTAATACAAGTCTGCAGTGTAAAAATACAATCTTCCATTGTTTCCATTAATACAAGTCTGCAGTGTAAAAATACAATCATCCTACTGCTCTTAGATCCTCATGCATTCCATTTCCGTATGTCCATTTCTCCTATGGACATACGAAAATGGAATGCATGACGATCTAAGAGCAGTAGGATGATTGTATTTTTACACTGCAGACTTGTATTAATGGAAACAATGGTCATATGAAATAGATGTGTACAGACTTATTATAGACTTAAATATTTATTTTAAATTATTCTCAGAAAGCTATTTTCCTGACATAATTGCAGTATTTTGTTCATAGTTTTGTACCTAAAATGAGCCCTAGTTTGAGATTATAGTTTAATTTTAATACTGCGGTATTTCAGTACAAAATAACTTCATTTGATCATTAATTTTCTGCTTAGGTTCAATAAAATATAAACTTTTTAATTTGATTTCCATAATTATGCATAAAATTAAACATTACAATAGAAAATTGATGCAAGAATTAAACACAAATAGTAATAGTTTTTGCTTATTTTTTTAATAAATATGGAAAAGAGTAAAAAATGCAAGAGATTTGTTTTGCTTCACGGAGACCTTAAAGAGTTATTTTGTTTTCAGCAAAGAGTCCTTAAAGGTAGAGACATCTAACTGTCTATCTATCTATCTATCTATCTAATCTATCTATATGTCTACCTATCAATCATCTATCTATCTTACTATCTATCTAATCTAGCAATCTAATCTATATATCCATTATCTATCAATCATCTATCTATCTATTCTACCAATCTAATCTATATATCCATTATCTATCTATCTGTCTATCTATCTATCTATCTATCTATCCATTATCTGCCTATCTAATCTATCCATTTATCTATTTATATGACATTTAAAAGGACAGGTTTGTAGAAACATATTGCTACAGGCACATTACATTCCCATGTTTCTCTAAATGCAGGAAAGCAATCAGTAAAAATGCTTGAAAATAAGAAAAATTCAACTCACTTTTATTATTAAAGTCCATCCAGAATAGCGAGGCAATGATTTGTTGGCCTTTGTGACACAAGAAGGATTAATTCATAGCTTTCAGCGATTTGTCACAGAATGAGAAAAGCATCTCCAAGTCAATGGGAAAAATATTTTCTTGAAAGGTAGCATCTGAAAAAAATGAACTCCAGATTAATATTTTAGTATTTTATAATTTATTTAATCCATTATACATTAGTGTTGAGGCAGGTGAACTTCTTTATCCAGTGCTGTTTTCTTCCAATGTAGAGTTCTTTTACATTATTTATGACCAGTATGTGTGAGAAGAAGCTATTTTATCATCATATGGGGGACACAGCTGTTTTTAGGAAAGTTTGCCTTAGTGTCTAATGATATTATTACAGGATGTTTTCATTTATGTGATTGTCATGCAAGGAAATGAGGAACATATACAACATTTATGCTCATACGGCAAAATCTGCAGCACAAAAATCAATGGCAGATCAGCCACAGTGATACAATGAAAGGATACCATTTTTGGTGGTGGCCATAAACACATCCTACTCATCACTGTATTTTACCCCTTTTCAATTCACATCTACTGAAATCTACCATTAAAGGAGTTACCCGCGATTCTAGGGAGGCTCGTCCCCGTCACCGCCTGCCATTGGCTGGAAGCCCCTCGCCTCCGAAACCGGATGTTTTCATCCACACAACGGGGAGATGACATGCCAGCCGTGCAGGCTTCAGAAGCGACGCGTATGATGGGGAACAAGGTAAGTACATTGTGTGTGAGGGGCCTGGGCATACGGGGGGGGGGGGGGGATTTCACGGGTTGGATATCTCCTTTACTGTAAATTACTTCTCAAGCATTTTTTCAAATCAGCTGCTTAAAACCCCCCTTTAATATATGCATGTGGTAAAGATTTTTACATTGACGTCAAACATTAAAGATGTTTTGAATGTGGATTATAGCGTAGAAAACACCAATTTGTTGATGTCAGCATATACACAGTGAGGCAGATATACTGAGACTGGTGTTACATGCCCAGACCTCTTAATAAATGCCATGCATCCCAGAAATGCAAATTGACATGTGAAGTGTCCCACTCAGTGATGGTAGTGGGCACTTTAAACTTTGTTATGTTTATTTAATTGATTTATGTATATCCCTGTGTTTCCTATTAACAGGCTGTTGTAGATCATTACATCTATTCGCCCCTAGGTGGTGCTGGCACCACTTATACATATATATCCTGGGGTTTGCTAATAAAGTTAGTTGATGGAGAGAGTCAGTGTGGTAGTAGTAGAGAAGAGTTGAGAGGAGCAGTATAAGCCTAGTCCACCATGTAGCTGCCATATTAGCCTCTTGGCTCTAGCTAAGCCAAGGGATCACATAGAACAAGAACTACATTTCAGCAGCACAGACCAGTGAGTCTACGTCTGGTATAGGGAAAGTCTAGTGAAGATTAGAGCAAATTTTGTCAAAGGACTTCACAAGCAACAGTGACCAGGAAAAACCTAAAAGTACCTTGCCTGTGAAGGTTCTCATTTATCCAGGTCATGGTATATATCTGTAAAGAATAAATCAAGGCAACTGGACGTACTGTAGATTTCTTGAAAACATTTCCCTCTTTCTTCCAATGAGCTTTCTCAATTCTGAGTGATTGTACAAAAATTCTGGGAATAAATATGTAACTGAATCCACAAGTACCTTGACACAACCGGATGACTAATGAGCAAAATTATCTTTCACCACATGACTCTATGGACATAGTGAACCTTAATTCTTTTTTTATTTTTATTTTATTTACATTTTTATTGTAAATTTCACAGTGTAACAGGAAATAACAAGGCATCAAGGTGAAGGCTCGCAGGCCTCGCCATTATAGTAATAAGTACAGGATAGATATGAAATTGGACTGAGTACCAACACAATGCACTAACATGCTTAAGGGTACACGACAATCACTGGCACTCTGGAAAGAATTCCCAATAGGTGCGACATTCAAGAGGTTGAAAAGACGGTTACCTAGAAGAGACCATAAGGCCAAACCAAGAAGTGTGTTTATCTATTAATCGGGATGTGAGGTTTACCTAAAGGCAATTATGGCGTGGTGGGTATTGATGATTGATAGTTACCAAAGTGTAATTGTTGAATTGGATATCCAGCCGAAAGCTAAGATTTAGGGGATCTATGTTTAGCCCACAGTGACCACTTTTTGAGGAAAGACAAGTGTGTACGAGATTCCCAGGATGATAGTTCCTCAAACCTGAAGATCTGGTCAATTTTTTGAGTCCAATGTTCCAAAGTAGGGACAGTGGGTTGAAGCCATAGCTTAGGGAGTTGAAGTCTAGCCGCCAATAACATCTGCGTGAATACATAAGGTAATTTTGCAGTCCCCTTTTCTTGCGTGAATGAGAGGAGAGCTATTTGCGGAGAAGGTTGGATCATTGTGCCACAAACGCTGTTTGCGATAGAAAAAACTTCACACCACCATCTCTGGATGAGAGGGCACGTCCACCAAATATGGAGGAAGGTTCCTCTCTCTCCAAGGCACCTCCAGCACGTGTCAGAAGCCCCTCTAGCGAATCTCGCTATCTTATCAGGTGTATTGTACCATCTTGTAAGGATCTTGTAACTGTTCTCCTGAATTCTGACACAGCGGGAGGCACGGTGGGGGGTATCGAGAAATTTAGGTATAGAATCAAATGGGACTGTGATTTTTTAATCTGATTCCCATTGCGTGACGAAGGGTGGTTTGGCCAACATGGGAGGTAGTCGCAGTTTGCTATATATTCGTGAAGTAAGTTTTCTAGGTAGAGGTTGTGAAGCAATCAAAGCCTCTATCCAAACTAAGGGACGAAGGAGATCTCCCACTTTAATATGCAGTTTTAGGAAGGCCCTGAGATAAGCGATTGCAATGAAATCTCGAGGATGAGGGTTAAGCAGGGCGTTTGTGTCATTTAGATCCATCCATACTCCAGAAGGAAGCACCAAGGAGATTAAAGGAGCAGTAGAAGACATCAGTTCTGTTGAAGAAGCTTCCCTTAGAGCAGAAGGGGCTGTATTCAATACATCTGCTACTGTCAGTGTGGGCGAGGGGAATGGGATGGAGCAGTGTGTGGAGGATAGCCACTTCCATGCTTCCAGTGTGGCTCTGATAATTGGGTATTGAGACATGTGACCCAGAGAAACCATCTCTTGGCCCAAAAGAAGTGCTTTAGCTGATCTATTCAGAATTCCCAGTTCCATCTGAACCACTGTGGAAGATGTAGGCGTGCTCAGCCAGGCTAATGCTCGTGAGATAAGGATGGCCCTCCCATACAACTCCAGGTTTGGTAAGCCTATTCCCCCAGCGTGTCTGGGCTTTGTGAGAAGTGTAGTGGAGAGTCTCGCCTTCCTTCCGTTCCAAATGAAGGACCTGAACTTTTTCATAATAGAAATGTAGTAGTGTTTGGGGACTGAAATGGGAAGAACCTGTTGCAAATATGTGAGTCTGGGGAGTATTAGGGAAGATAGAAGGTTTTTTCGACCAAACCAGGAGAGAGTTGGGTTGGACCTAGCTAAGTTGTCAATAGTACTAATAATCGACTTCTTTAAGGGAATATAGTTAAGAGAAAATAGTTCCGTTATTTCTGGACTAATTTTAACCCCTAGATATGTGATGTTGGGGGAGGACCAATTAAATGGAGAGTTTTGCATTAGTAGGCGTTTTGTTGCCTGAGGAACACCGAAGCATAGGACTAATGATTTACTAGCATTAATTTTAAAGTCTGACATCATACTATATGTTTTCAAGTGGGACTGGATTCGGGGGAGGGACGCTTTTGGATTATTCGTCATTATGAGTACGTCATCCGCAAATGCGGCTATTTTCTGTTCCCTACCTCCCAAACATAGACCCCCTATCTCCTGGTCCAATCTTATATTTGCTAGGAGCGGCTCTAAAGCCAGGACGAACAAGAGGGGTGATAATGGGCAACCCTGGCGAGTCCCATTTCTAATAGGAAAGGGAGATGATTTGGTACCATTTACTAATACTGAAGCTGTTGCTTGTTCGTACATTGAGAAAACTGCTTTAGTAAAGGAGTCGGGTAGGCCAAATCCGGGAAGCACTTGTTGTAGGTATAACCAATTGACCCTATCAAATGCTTTTTCAGCGTCTGTGCTGAGTAGAAGCAGGGGGGAGGAAACTCGTTTGGCATGACAAAGGGTATTAATCACCCTTGTAGTATTGTCCTTCCCTTCCCTGTTACGGACAAAGCCTACCTGATCTCCATGAACAAGTTGAGGAAGAAGAATAGCTAGTCTGTTGGCTAACATCTTGGCCAGGAGCTTAAGGTCTATGTTTAGGAGGGATATGGGTCTATAGTTGGAGCAAAGGCTGGCGTCTTTCCCTTCTTTGGGGATGAGAGTAATATGGGCCGCCTTCATATCTCTCGATAGTGGGACTCCCTCAAGGGTCTGGTTACAAACTTCCAAAAGATGGGGAAGAAGGAGATTCTGGAACATTTTGTAATATGCTAATGGAAGGCCATCAGGGCCCGGGCTCTTGCCTGTCGGCATTTGGTTCATTGCTGTTTTAAGCTCAGTCAATGAAAAGGGGGCTGTGAGACTCGACTTCTGTTCTAGGTCAATGGTAGGAAATTTAGCTGCTTCCAGGAAGGAGGATATAACATTAGCCCGAGTTGCTGTTTCAGTTGTTGAGGGAAGATTATATAGCTCATTATAAAATGAGCGAAATTGGGCTGCGATTTGGTTAACCGAGAAAATGGGGGTCCCATCATGTGAGGACAACTGATGGACAAAGTTCGCTGACCTCCTCCCTTTAACCCTATTCATTACAAACTTGGTGGCTTTATCCCCATGTGCGAAGAATTTGTGTTGAGAGCTCATGTGGTATTTTGCTGCTCTATTGGCTAATAGGGATCTAAGTTTAGCTCTGTATTCTGACAATTTTTGAAATTGGGTGTCAGTGGGGTTGGCTTTATGGTAGGACTCTAAGATCCGAATGTTTTTCAGGGTATCATCTACTTCCCTTTCTCTTTTTTTCTTGAGGTGTGTGCCGATACTAATGAATTGTCCTCTCACAACAGGTTTATGAGCATCCCAGAGGGTGTTGGCCGTGATATCAGGGCTTTTGTTTAGGGAGAAATATTCTGTGATGTGCTTAGAAATCCGGTCGATCGAGTCCTGAAAACCTAGAAGAGTTTCGTTCAGGCGCCAGTTAAAGCACGAGGGCGTTTCATTTGGGGCTATGACTGAAATATATATTGGGGAGTGATCTGACACATGTATGGCACCAATGCTAGCCTCTCTGCACAGGTGTATGTGTTCCTTGGAGATGAAGAGGTAATCTAATCTGTGGTAAGTTTTATGTGTTGGGGAATAGAACGTAAAGTCTAGTGTGCTCGGGTGGAGAGAGCGCCATACATCCACCAAATGTAGATCCCAGAGGGTATTTCTAATATGCTTTAGGGATTTTCTGGAATGAGACGATTTATGAGAGGAAACATCTAATTGCGGATACAGAGCGACATTTAAGTCACCCCCAGCGATTACTATACCCTCTTTAAAGGAGTCTATAATGGGAAAGATTTCAGAAAACCAATGGGCTTGATTGGAATTAGGAGCGTACAGATTAATAAAAGTATACGTTTGTGGTCCTATGGTGCCTTTGAGTAGGACATATCTGCCTGCTGGGTCTAGGATCTGGCTGGTGAATTTGAAAGGGATTTTCCCCTGAAGCCCTATGCTAACCCCACTGGAGGCCGAGGAGTCGCTCCCACAGTGGTACCAATTGGAGAAGTGAGAGAACCGCATGTCCGGGTAGTGGTTGAAGCGGAAATGTGTCTCCTGGAGAAAAATCACACCAGCCCCGGCTTTTCTTAGAATGGCAAAGATTTGGCTCCGTTTAGAAGGGGAGTGGAAGCCTTTGACATTGTAAGAGGCCACTAATATGTCAGCCATTATTTATGGGGTGTGTGGGTTTACCTTGTAGCTGTTGTGACCTCCCTCCAGGATGTGCACCGGATCCACCCAGGTCCTCCACCCCCAGTGGGGCAGCGCAAGTTTAGAAGACAATCCAGTTCAAAGCAATAGGCGGGCACCTTGAGTCAGGGGTGAGTAAAGGGGAAAGAACATAACATGTTAAACAAACAAGGGATACGAACATTGACATATTATAATATGTCGTAATCATGAGGGGGTTATTTGGTCAGTAGACCGTTTAAGAGATCGTGTAACGCCCATGGAAGGGCCAATAACAGAGCAGGAGGTTGGGGGAAAACATATAAAAACATATGAAAAGGCTATCAGAAGTCATGTAAGCAGTGAATTTACACACTTTAAGCAGTAGTATATGAAGAAATCCAAAATATCAGCTAAACCTGGAACTGCCATATTGAGTGTAAGTAAGCCTTTCTATTGTTCTTGTGAGAGACTTCTCGGCGTAAGATGGAAACCCCTCTTCTTGGAGCGAGATGACTTTGGTGTACGTAGTACTTCGAAAGGAGCCACCTTAGGTACATCTGGCAGGGTACTGAGATCTTGGAAGAGCTCCCAATTTTCAATCTGCATAGGTGGCACATTCAGGATCTCAAAGGCAGATGTGAGGTCTGTAAATGAAGAAATGTTCACTCTCTTGCCTGCGTACGAGAAGGATAAGCCGAAAGGATAGGACCATCTATACAGCACTTTCTTGGAGCGTAACCAGTCCGTTAAAGGTTTAAGTGATCTTCGCTTCTTTAGAGTTGAAGGGGCTAAGTCCTGGTATATATCAATCTTGGAATCGTACGTGAGATCCGGATGGTTGCGCGCGGCTTCCAGGATGGCAGTTTTCACTTGAAAATTCAGGAACCTACATATTATGTCCCTGGGTGGTTCGGCCGGCTTAGGCTTGGGTCTAAGGGCTCTATGCGCCCGTTCTATGATTATATCTTGTGAGAAGTTAGGGCCCAGAAGTGACCCGCATATTTCCATGATGGAGGCTGAAATCTCACCTGGGGAGACTGTCTCTGGCACTCCTCTGAATCTCAGATTATTTCGGCGCCCCCTGTTTTCTTGATCTTCTAGTGAGCAGTGGAGATCGTTTAGGTATAATGCGCAGCGGCGAAAAGAGTCTGACACCGCAGACTGGTGGTTCAGTATCTCTGCTTGGCGCAGCTCTAAGTTCTCCACGCGGTCCCCCACATGCCTCACTTCGTTCCTGCATGCAGATATTTCTGCAAGGATCGGCTCCATAATCCTGCTGAGAGCACGGTCGAGGTATTTTCTTGTGACCGGAAGGTCAGAGCTGACTTGTACCTCGTCTGAATCGCTCTCCCCCTCTGACTGTGCAGGAGCTCGCTTCGGTGCTTTAGCCTGTGGAGTCGGCGCCATCTTAGGCTCTCTGGCGGCTACCGTTGCGGCGGCTTTCTTCAGGAATTTCTCCATGTCTCCTCCAGCATTCTGTGTCTTGGAGGGAGCAGCAGTGTCACTGTGCTTGGGGTTCCCGATTTTTACCATCACTGCCTCTGTGTGCTAGTTATAGCTGGCGTCAGGGACGAATCTCTAGACAGAGCACAGAGCTATGCGGCCATCTTCATCAGGCGCAAGCTCCGCCCCCCGTGAACCTTAATTCTTCAGTGAACATCTTTTCCAAAGAATGGAGCAGATTAGGGAGCCGCCCTGTGGATTGCTACTGACTAGTAAACTATTATTTCCAGCACCTGAGTGCTAGAGTGTGGACCTAGTCTAGGCAGATATAGAAGTAAGGAAAACTCCTCAACTAACAATTGCCAAGCCTGTTATAAGGAATACAGCTGAACCAATATTTGGATTTATTGCTTTACCATATACATGAACTGTACTGACTAACTAAATAAAATTAATTGCTCAAGTAAAGTTTAACTATTTTACTATATAACCAACTCCTCATGCTTTCCACCCCCAACCTTTTGAGGGAGGGAGGTGTTGTCAGTGACTGAAAGCTATCTCTGTATGCATACTTATACATAATGCCATCAATCACTGATAACCAATGCTGTTCACAGGAGGTAGAGTAGAAGAAGCAGAGATATAGACGTAAAAATCACAGGTTTTACTGAATCTTTTCCCACAAAACTATGTTGTAGATTGTCAAACTTGGTTTGGCTGCAATATCTAGTCATGTAGCAATGTTTCAGACATGGACTTACAGGATGAAAAAGGGAATGTAACATATTTGAATATCATCCTGTATATGAGTCATAATTACCTAAATTACATAGATGGCTCCAAAGGGGTGGGGAATGGACCTTACTTTCGTCAGCTCAAAATGTTCAATTGCAGGCAAACCCTGACAACCAGCACAAATTCCCCTTTTTATTAAAATACTGACTACTTTAATGTACGACCATTCCACAAATCTAATGAGGAAACGTGTAAGACCTTATGCCAGTGGCAGATTAAGCACCTAGAAGTACCTAGTGGACTATAGGCCCTGGGATGTTAACTAACCTTGCGTTCTTATCCCCCCACTGCCGTCTTATCACATTGTGTCTATATACATCTTTGTGTGCTGGCAGTGACAACTGACTGTTACCATTTTCCTTGTCAAAGAGATGTGCTCCTACATACTGACAGTGTCCACTCATGCACATAACATATTTTTTGTCCGCATCCGATCCACATTTTTTTTGCGGATCAGATGCGAACCCAATCCTATGTCTATTCTGCAGCTGTGCAAAAAGATAGAACATGTCCTATTATTCGTCTGCATTGTGGTTTGTGGATCATCAGTTTGTGGACTGCAAAACACTTACGGTCGTGTGCATGAGGCCTTAGGGAAAAATCCTCTTGACAATGGGAATGGTAACACCCAGTTGTCAATTAGGTTTGACTACTAGGCGATTTTTTCGTGGAATTCCAGGATTTACTATAACAGAGCGGAGATTTGGGAGAAGCATTTGTATATGGAGCAGTGATTGACGAAACATCACAGAAAAGATCTTGGAGATAAGCAAAGTTTTGGAAAATTTGATTCGGCTGCTTCGCCTACTTTTAGAAAAAAATTTGCTTCGTGACAAACTACTTTGTCACGAACAATATTTTTTGTAAGTGGTGACTGCAATGACAGGGATCTATGATAGCACCGCTCCCAATCATTGTACCCCTCAGATACCACATTCATACACGATCGCAGCATTGGAGAGTAAAAAACGATGTAAAATTAACAGAAAAAAAATTCTAATCATACTTACCACCTCTATTTGCTCACGAGGGGCCGGCCGCCTGCATCTTGCTTATACATCACCATGGGGCTTAGTCCAAGATCTTCAATCAAGATGGACCACTGGCCCATCGCAAGCAAAAAGAGGAGATACAGTAAGTTTTTGTTTTTTACACTATTTCATGTTAAATCTATTTACTACCACAAAGCATGAGAAAATTCTTCTTCGCAACAAATCGACTTTGTCCTGAAATTCGAATCGAATTCCACTTAATTAGATTTGATTTGTTTACCTCTAATCTTGGAGTTTATGTGGTATCCACCCTGTGAAGACTTGCTTAGAATAATCAGGAGCAGCGCGGTTTCCCTTTTTGAACATTATGAACACCATATTTCTCAGGGTATTTGCACAAGACAACGGGCATAAATACACGGATAAATCTCTCTCATATAGCTATAAATCCTCTGCTTCTCCTCACTACAATATAAAACTGTCTGTCTGTCGACGTCGGTAGCACCTGTGCCATCCCAGGGTACGACTCGATCCCAGCCTCCTCAACGTTCACCCAGTGTGCCGTCAGGGAAATGTAGCCATGGGCAGGGGTGATGTTACGGGACACATGCTGGTATAAGTCTGGAACTGCACATTGTTAAAAAAGTTTGGCTGATTAGGACAGAGTACCGCGGGACAGCCGCCGCGATCAGGCTGCGGAAAGCCTCAGTGTCCACAAGCCTAAATGGCAACATTTCCAGGGCCAACAATTTGGAAAGGTGCCCATTTAGTGCTATGGCCTGTGGGTAGGTGGCTGGGTATTTGCACTTTTGTTTAAAGGCCTGGGGTATAGATATCTGTACGCTGTGCTGGGACACAGAAGGGGATGTGCTAGATAATGGTGCTTGCGAAGGTCCAGGTGCATAGTGGGAGGCATCCGGTACTGCATCTTGGACAGGGGATTGGCCAGCATAAAAAACAGGGGAAGAGGAGGCAGTGGTGTGACCTGCAGACTCTGGTTGTGGACCCAGGCGTTGGGCCTATTAGGATGCTTCGATGCCAAAAAAGTGCCAGACTGCGGAACACCTACCCCTTGGCAAGGGAGAATGCCGCAAGGGGGTGCTCCGGGAAACAGTTGCAGGCCTGTTTGGTGTGGCCCGCCTTCTCACTTTTGCCATCCACTGCCTCTTCCAGCCTGTTGCGGTGCTGTCGTTCCCTCCTCCTCTGTACTGCTTTCCTCGCTCGGCTTGCCACCTTCCCAGGTTGGATCAGTTACTTGATCGTCCAGCACCTCCTTTTCCACTTTTTAACTCTGGTCATCCTCCTGACTTGTTGACTTAACAGCAACCTCAGTTATAGACAACTGTGTCTCATCCTCATCATAAACCTCTTGAGACACTAATTGCGGTTGACTTATTGGCAACTGTGTCTCATCATTATCATCCACCTCGTGAAACACTAATTGCCGTTCCCCACCGACATCTTCTTCTGACTGTGGATGCTCCAGAGTTTGGGAATCAGGGCACAAGATCTCCTTATGTGCCTCTTCAAGTGGGCTTGGCGAGAGGCCCAAATTAAGTAATGGCGATGAAAACTGCTCCTCGGAATATCCGAGTGTGGGATCACTTGTTTGCCAAGATTCTTCATGGTGGGTGGAAGATGTATCAGGGTAAGGATTCTGTTGACCAGACTCTTGGCTACTGTGACTGGATTTTGTGGAAGACAGAGTGGTGCTTAACTGACTGGAAGCATTATCTGTTGCAATCCAACCGACCACCTGGCTGCACTGGTCTGACTTCGAGAGTGGTGTCCTTCGCCGCCCTGCAAACTGGGACATGAAGCTAGGTATCATGGATGAGTGTGTTTCTTGTGCTCTGGCAGCAGGCACAGTTTCATAGTGCCCAGGGCCACAGCCTCTGCATGCACCATCAGCAGGACGGCCACTTCCCCATCCCTTACTGCTCGCCGCCTTGTGCATATTATGTGGTATATATGCTTGCAAGTACACACATACAGTAGAGCAGATTTTGTAAGTGTATGAGCAATTTAAGTACACAGAATGTCACAGATATTTTTAGGATGCGCACACGTTAAACAGGAGGCATAGCGGAAGTAATGTCGCTGTCACCACCGCCTAATAAAAAATTACACTGAAAAAAAGTCACTGATATTTAGGATGCGCTAATGTTATACAGGAGGTATAGCGCAAGTAATGTCGCTGTCACCACCGCCTAATAAAAAATTACACTGAATGAATGTCACTGATATTTAGGATGCGCACACGTAAAACAGGGGGTATAGCGCAAGTAATGTCGCTGTCACAACCGCCTAATAAAAAATTACACTGAATGAATGTCACTGATATTTAGTATGGGCAAACTTTATACAGGAGATGTAGCACAGGTAATGTCGCTGCCACCAGCAGCCCAAAAATTTGACTGAATGTCACTGATATTTCGGATATGCAAACGTTATACAGGAGATGTAGCGCAGGTAATGTAACTGTCTGCAGCGGACACCTTCTACAGAAAAAGTACACTGGATGTCCCAGATATTTTTAGGCTGCGCACACATTACACAGGAGATGTAGCGCAGATAATGTCGCTGTCTTCAGCATCCAAACAATTGCGCAAAAAATATATATTGCTGCCATATACAATTATAGTCCTTAATAGGACTTTTGGGTCTCTAGCAAGTTTTACAAATTTAGTGCAGGTTGCACTAAAAATATATATTGCTGCCACACACAATAGTCCTTAAAAGGATTTTTGGGTCTCTAACAAGTTTTAGCAATTTAGTGCAGGTTGCACTAAAAATATATATTGCTGCCATATACAACTATAGTCCTTAAAAGGACTTTTGGGTCTCTAACAAGTTTTGCAAATTTAGTGCAGGTTGCACTAAAAATATACAGTGGGATGCGAAAGTTTGGGCAACCTCGTTAATCGTCATGATTTTCCTGTATAAATCGTTGGTTGTTACGATAAAAAATGTCAGTTAAATATATCATATAGGAGACACACACACTGATATTTGAGACGTGAAATGAAGTTTATTGGATTTACAGAAAGTGTGCTATAATTGTTTAAACAAAATTTTGATTCCAAAACCTTTAGAACGAATTATTGGAACTCAAATTGGCTTGGTAAGCTCAGTGACCCCTGACCTACATACACAGGTGAATCCAATTATGAGAAAGAGTATTTAAGGGGGTCAATTGTAAGTTTCCCTCCTCTTTTAATTTTCTTTGAAGAGTAGCAACATGGGGGTCTCAAAATAACTCTCAAATGACCTGAAGACAAAGATTGTTACCATCATGGTTTAGGGGAAGGATACAGAAAGCTGTCTCAGAGATTTCAGCTGTCTGTTTCCACAGTTAGGAACATATTGGGGAAATGGAAGACCACAGGCTCAGTTCAAGTTAAGGTTCGAAGTGGCAGACCAAGAAAAATCTCGGATAGACAGAAGCGACGCATGGTGAGAACAGTCAGAGTCAACCCACAGACCAGCACCAAAGACCTACAACGTCATCTTGCTGCAGATGGAGTCACTGTGCATCGTTCAACCATTCGGCGCACTTTACACAAGGAGACGCTGTATGCAAGAGTGATGCAGAGGAAGCCTTTTCTCCGCCCACAGCACAAAAAGTGCCGCTTGAGGTGGTCTAAAGCGCATTTGGACAAGCCAGCTTCATTTTGGAATAAGGTGCCGTGGACTGATGAAACTAAAATGTAGTTATTTGGCAATAACAAGGGGCGTTATGAATGGAGGAAAAAGAACACAGCATTCCAAGAAAAACACCTTCTACCTACAGTAAAATATGGTGGTGGTTCCATCATGCTGTGGGGCTGTGTGGCCAGTGCAGGGACTGGGAATCTTGTCAAAGTTGAGGGACACATGAATTCCACTCAGTATCAGCAGATTCTTGAGACCAATGTCCAGGAATCAGTGACAAAGCTGAAGCTGCACCGGGGCTGGATCTTTCAACAAGACAACGACCCTAAACACTGCTCAAAATCTACTAAGGCATTTATGCAGAGGAACAAGTACAACGTTCTGGAATGGCCATCTCAGTCCCCAGACCTGAATATAATTGAAAATCTGTGGTGTGACTTAAAGAGAGCTGTCCATGCTCGGAAGCCATTAAACCCGAATGAACTAAAGATGTTTTGTAAAGAGGAATGGTCCAAAATACCTTCAACCAGAATCCAGACTCTCATTGGAACCTACAGGAAGTGTTTAGAGGCTGTAATTTCTGCAAAAGGAGGATCTACTAAATATTGATTTCATTTCATTTTTGTGGTGCCCAAATTTATGCACCTGCCTAATTTTGTTTAAACAATTATAGCACACTTTCTGTAAATCCAATAAACTTCATTTCACTTCTCAAATATCACTGTGTGTGTCTCCTATATGATATATTTAACTGACATGTTTTATCGTAACAACCAACGATTTATACAGGAAAATCATGATGATTAACAAGGTTGCCCAAACTTTTGCATCCCACTGTATATTGCTGCCACACACAACAACAGTCCTTAAAAGGACTTTTAGTCTATAATATGTATAAAAGCTAAAATATTCCTATTTCACTCCCTACACTATCTCTCCCTCCTGCTCTCCAGCTCTCCCTAAATAAGACTGAGCCGAACACGTGTCTTTGGGTACTATATAGCTCCTGATGACGCGTTCCGGCTAGCCAATCACTGTAATGCCAGTAGCTAACATGACTATGGCATTACAGTGAATGGCAGTACTTACTTGCACATTTATTGCCTGGTAGCAGCCAACAAACGTGCAGGGAGGAGACTCGAGCATCGCGCTCAATCACACACCCAACACTAGTTCTTATGAATGTTCATTCCTGATAATCTGCCCTTGAAACGGTGCCACAGATCACCTGATGAACGAATGAAAAGCTTGTTAATTTGGTGAAATGATCTGAGGTTTGGACACCTCAATCATTATTTTGCGTCAGCAGATTGTGCTGTCTAAACAGCCTGGAAACGAGAATGAATTTCTATGAGGATGAGCGATGGCAGTAGCCATCACTAGTCCTTATACTGGGGAGGAGATTGCTGCATGTGAATATAGTGTTTTACCTCCATTTATGAGCAGGCAATTGTCGGGAAAGAATTCCCGCAATCCTATTCTCATTGGAACAGTGTAATTTTGCATTTAGAGGATAATATAATTATAAGAATCTCTTATTCAAGTTTTATTTAACCTACAAATTTGTACTATTACCCGTATATATCTCAGTGCATTCAGATTCTACTAAAACATGAATTGCAACAAGGAACTGGGAATAGTCAGAGGGCTGCACTTACTTCAAAAGAACATGTGGATATAAAATTCTTCTTTTGGTTTTCTATTAATGTCCTTGTTAAAGCTAAGACTACTTTGTCTTGATTTGTTTTCAAAGTAATGACTCTTAAATGAAACCAGCATCTGGCTATATAACACCTTACTACCAGAGAAGTGATAGCAATAATACATTACAAGCCGTTGACTTGATATTTTAATTGCTTCTTTCTCTATGTATAGACAACTATATATATATTAGATCCCCTGCTGATGCTCGCAGTAACTGACATTACTGCAAATCATGCCAAGTGCTATGTCCTCACTGCTACACATTATTCTCACTAATGATTAAAGGCAGTCTATAATAAGTAGGGGATAGGTAGACTCCTTTTACATTTATTTTAGGAAGATATCTGATATTTGTCAGTAGCAATAAAATATCATAGAAACTATCACAACAAAACAGACTATGATGTAAGATAACACCAGGACATTGCTTGTTAATATCCTCCTGTATCAGATGAGTTCCATAAGCAAAGATGTTCCAATTGTATGTGAGGCCAGTAAGATTACAATAATTGATCCTGCATACTGAGCACTATTGACCCGCTGTTCAGTGTTTTCATTTTCGTATTGATGCTCTGTTGAGAATGTATTATATTTTTACCCCTAGTAAAAATCAAATCTAACATACTTGTCATACCTTCAGCAAGTTTATTGTTCATTTATGCATAACTTTCATACATAGTTAATATGTTTTCTGTATAATTCTCTGTTGATTATTTAACAGCACCATCTAGTGGCTGTTTTTCAAACAATTGCTGTTATTTCACACTACAAGTTTGGTCTACTTCAGCTTCCTTATCTTAGTGACATCATCATCCCTGCCTGAGGATAGCACATGTCTTGGAAGCCTCTTGAGACATCCTCTACATCTAAGCTCACAGTAGCATCGCTGGTATGTCACATAGCCACATTACAGCCTGTTTTGCATATGTTTTCTTATGTATTTTGCATATCCTTTTCCTTCCCTTTATAGCAGCTTATAGTTAGCAGCTAGGGGCCATGCTTGTTATGCAGATAGGTAACATGCTCTGATTTGGATATGCATCTGTGTTTGTACATGCATTACTATATGTCAGACCACATTAGTAAGTTTGTTGTTTTTTCTGTTCCCCAGTTTTATTGCACATTTACATCCTTGCAATTAAGATAAAGTTGGACGTTTTCAATTCATTGCCGGGATAAGGTTTAGCTGTCTGTCAAGCTGTGTACCTTCACACATAAGGAGGACAGAACAATAGTATTTTATTAACATTTGCTTGTTTTGCTTTATATATGCGCCTCCATATTGTGTACTCTAAGGGTCCATTCACACGTCCGTTGTTTCTTTCCTGATCTGTTCCGTTTTTTGCTGAACAGATCTGGACCAGTTCTGTACCCATTCATTTTCAATGGGTCCTGAAAAAAATCGGACAGCTCAATGTCAGATTTTTTTTCAGGACCCATTGAAAATGAATGGGTACAGAACTGGTCCAGATCTGTTCCACAAAAAACGGAACAGATCAGGAAAAAAACAACGGACGTGTGAATGGACCCTAAAGTTGAGTTACAATTGATCTTTCCTGTATATAGAAAATTACACTTTTAGCAACAGCCCATGAGATCTCATCTCTGACATCCATGTATCTAACAAATAACATGCCCACATATTATGACACACCACTGACCCATTTTTTTATACAAATGACCACTTCTAAATTTTGTATTTTATTTGTTGCATGGCCATGTTATATAATTGTTTTTTTTCATTATGTGTCTATGGGAATGACCTAAACAAGACTAACAGAAAAGTAAAGGGGGGAGGATGAAGAACGAAATAATCTGTGTGCCTACTTTGCTAGCAGACAGTTCCCATATGATGCAGAATAGCTGATTTTCGTGGCAGCTTTCTATGCTCCCGGGGCAGTAAGAAAAGCAACCCCAGAGAACAATTCTGGCTCAATTTGCAATATAACACAGCTGTTTGTGCCTTGCACCACATTTAATATTTGTGGTAGCCATTTTTTTTGCCTCAGTAGACAACGAGAGTGTCTTACAGGGAAATGGGTTTTAATATGATACACCATACACAAAAATTTTGCCATAACATTTTGACTAAAATTAAGTCCGCCAATAGGTGGTGTGAAGTATCTAACTTCTATTAAGATGCACCAAATTTATCCTATCTTTCTTTGTTCTGTCTTCACACAGTGTGCAGTCTGACATTCAGCATAAACCATTTCTGTCTTCCAAATAGGAGGACTGTTCTTTGTAGTCTAACCTGTTGATTAGCAAAACAGGATTGTTTTGTAAAACTACAAGAATACAAATAACATGTATAAGTATTAAGTATGGATAGCATGTACTATAACATTTGCATTGACAGTAAAAGCACATGGTAAAATGTCTGCCTATACATAAGATTACATGTCTATCTAACAGTAGTAACAACTCCTTGAGTAACAGTTACAACTAGCTGAACAACTCTGCAACACACAATATCCCTGAAACAAAGGTAGATCTCTCACCAGATATGATTTTACAAGGCTTGTGAAGTTTAGGAAGGAGATATGCAAAAGGACAGCTCTGCTGATGTGTCCTGGAGACTGGAGACTTATCTTTCCCAGGATGCTTTGCACTCCCACAATGCAGTGGCCTATCCATAATGCAGTAGTCTTTGTAATAGAAAAAACAAAGTGTAATACAACTTAACACCGCTAGATGGTGCTATAACCACATTAAACTCTTGAGAAATACAAAGACTGATACACAGACGTGATCTGTAATGATTCTCTAACTCAGCTGGGCAGAACAGTGTGCACTACTATAATAAATCAGATGCATCTTTCCACTGTCTAAATCATAGGATTAGTAAATCTGCCACCAATATGTGTCAAGTTGACACACACCACTACACAGCCCCACTACTAAAGTACAAATAATTCCACTCTAATATCATTAATACAATAAGAATATATAACACAGAAATTCTTCTGGTATTATCATATGTATTAGAATACTGCCTGATAAAATACTGATGGATGGTAAGCTATAGTCTAGAGATGAGGGAATTTCTTGATATTTATTTTGAGAGAGATAGTACTTTACTGGAAAAGAGACATGTAAGCCAGTTTTCCTCTAAAAGGACAAGGGTATGTAATGTAATACGTCCCTATATTACAGTTCTCTGAATTGGATCTGCTAGTCAATTCTCCTTCCAAAAGGATAAGAAAACTGAGTGTCTCAAGAGAAAATTACCCTGGTTAGCTGAGAGGCCTTTGTCAGGGTCTTGGGAAGCTCTTTCTCAATAAGGAAGAATATTTCTGGGAAAATATATTCAAAATAGGATCGGATAGTCTTTCTGTTTGGAGGAGAATCTAATCTGGCGTTTAACCCACCAGTCTTAATAAAGGCCCTCCATAGTAAGGGCTCTCCATAACTTTGGCACATCCAGCACCAGTTCTAAATGTAAGACAGCTTCCGAGCTGTCTTACATTTAGACCATTTTCTATGCCTGAAACAGGTGTAGAAAATGGTGAAAGATACAGGTCTGCCGGCCCCTCCCCTTCCCCACTCACACCCACAATTTTAGAACTAGCGTGAACAGTAAGAAGTCTCAGATTGAGGCAGCCATTAACCATTGTGATGCCATCTGCACCTGAAATACGCCTAATGCATGAAAACATAGAAACTGGAGTGCAGTGGTCCAATGAGTGTCTGCAGTCAACAGTGATGCATGGGTGTATTTTACTTCATGCCATATGTAAGACTGTAGAAGGTGGTGGAAACAAATAAGTGATGGAGCTTCACAGGAGAAATGAATATTAATATGCTGCAATACAAATTGGATTTTAAAGTACATGCTTCATCAAGTACATGCTGCATTTGTAACAGTTAAGCATGATGGAGGTTCCTTGCAGATATGGGGCTGCATTTTAGCAAATGGAGTTGGGGATCTGTTTAGAATTAATGGTGATATTTGGAAATTTACTGTTTGACAATAGTGGGAAGTGCTATGTACAGAGTATAGAACTCACATACAGCAATGCAGTGCATGTCAGGCTCATATACCGGGAAAGCTCCTGACATATGTCATATATCAAACCTTTTTTGTTCACCATGAAAGATTATGGGCAACCTATCCTGTGACACATGTCAGAAACATACATTGTAGATATGCCTCGGAAAATGCTCCAAACATATACAGTTGTCTAAGAACTCTACACACCCATGTTAAAATGTCAGGTTTCTGTGCTGTAAAAAAAATCATTTCAGAACTTTTTCCACCTTTAATGTGACCTATAAACTATACCACTCAATTGAAAAGACATACTGAAATCTTTTAGGTGGAGGGAAGAAAACAAAAAAAACCTAAAATAGTGTTGTTTTTCAATTGAGTTGTACAGTTTATAGGACATTAAAGATGGAAAAAGTTCTGAAATGATTTATCTTTGTCTCATTTTTTTTACAGCATACAAACCTGACATTTTAACAGGGGTGTGTAGACTTTTTATATCCACTGTACCTCTGAGCACGCACCCTGAATCAAACCTCTGAAGTCTTATTCTGCGAACACCAATGTAGTATAGTTTAATAGTGCGGTTTGTGCACATATGGGGGTTGCAGTGAAAATCCTCCTTTAAATGAAGGGAAAGAGTGACATCTGGTGGCAGGCAGAGTCCCACATGGAGCAATGTTCCAGAATTCATCCCATGCTGATTTTACATCTACTCTGTTGACTATCATGTATAGAACAGAAGAGTAAATAAATGGTTCTGCAACTAACATAAAACTAACATGTCGGCATGCCATAAAATCTGCAGGTTAATAAGTAATTCTTCTGGACAACTGAGAAGGCACAGGTTGTGGAGCAATGATCCTATTCATACTAATAACAAATGTGGTGATGTGAACAATAAAATGCATGGGAAAGTCCCGAAGGGGGCTATATTTCCCCTATATTCCTCAACTGGCTGAGGTGGGTGAAATCCAGGATAATGCTGGCTTCAGCAAACATAATTGCTGGAGCTATTTTCTTTATTTATTCAGGGCTGGATTTTACTTGGATTGGGTTGGTATGTTTTGGCAGTGGGACCTCCCAATCAATCCCCCATTCAGGGGCAGGTTTTTCCCTAGCAGGAAGGGATTCCCAGGTGAGGCCTGCTCTAATCAGGCTGGGGAAAAGCACCTCCCAGGGTGCCAGTCTGGAGAAGGAGAGTGTTTGAAACAGACTCTTGTGGAAGCTCTGGGTAGTCTTAGTCACAAGGATGAGGGGCCACAAGGCTATGTGATGCCTGATACCTTCCCTGGGTGGACTATTTGGCTGAGTAAAGTCAGACCGAGTTGCAGTTGTGAACTGTGCCCTATAATTGAGGTAGGAACTTATATATATACAGTCGTGGCCAGAAGTTTTGAGAATTACATAAATATTGGAAATTGGAAAAGTTGCTGCTTAAGTTTTTATAATAGCAATTTGCATATACTCCAGAATGTTATGAAGAGTGATTAGATGAATTGCATAGTCCTTCTTTGCCATGAAAATTAACTTAATCCCGAAAAAAGCTTTCCACTGCATTTCATTGCTGTCATTAGAGGACATGCTGAGATCATTTCAGTAATCGTCTTGTTAACTCAGGTGAGAATGTTGATGAGCACAAGGAGGGTGATGCTTGAAATCATTGTTCTTCCATTGTTAACCATGGTGACCTGCAAAGAAACGCGTGCAGACATCATTGCGTTGCATAAAAATGGCTTCACAGGCAAGGATATTGTGGCTACTAAGATTGTACCTCAATCAACAATTTATAGGATCATCAAGAACTTCAAGGAAAGAGGTTCAATTCTTGTTAAGAAGGCTTCAGGACGTCCAAAAAAGTCCAGCAAGCGCCAGGTTCGTCTCCTAAAGAGGATTCAGCTGCGGGATTGGAGTGCCACCAGTGCAGAGCTTGCTCAGGAATGGCAGCAGGCAGGTGTGAGCGCATCTGCACGCACAGTGAGGCAAAGACTTTTGGAAGATGGCCTGGTGTCAAGAAGGGCAGCAAAGAAGCCACTTCTCTCCAAAAAAAACATCAGGGACAGATTGATCTTCTGCAGAAAATATGGTGAATGGACTGCTGAGGACTGGGGCAAAGTCATATTCTCCGATGAAGCCTCCAATTGTTTTGGGCATCAGGAAAAAGGCTTGTCCGGAGAAGAAAAGGTGAGCGCTACCATCAGTCCTGTGTCATGCCAACAGTAAAGCATCCTGAGACCATTCATGTGTGGGGTTGGTGAAGAACAATGCATTTTTCAGCACGATGGAGCACCGTGACATAAGGTAAAAGTGATAACTAAGTGGCTCGGGGACCAAAACGTTGACATTTTGGGTCCATGGCCTGGAAACTCCCCAGATCCTAATCCCATTGAGAACTTGTGGTCAATCCTCAAGAGGCGGGTGGACAAACAAAAACCCACTAATTCTGACAAACTCCAAGAAGTGATTATGAAAGAAAGGGTTGCTATCAGCCAGGAATTTGCCCAGAAGTTAATTGAGAGCATGCCCAGTCGAATTGCAGAGGTCCTGAAAAAGAAGGACCAACACTGCAAATACTGACTCTTTGCATAAATGTCATGTAATTGTCGATAAAAGCCTTTGAAACGTATGAAGTGCGTGTAATTATATTTCACTACATACAGAAACAACTGAAACAAAGATCTAAAAGCGGTTTAGCAGCAAACTTTGTGAAAACTAATATTTGTGTCATTCTCAAAACTTTTGGCCATGACTGTGCAGTTGCAAGAAAAATTATTTGAACCCTTTGGAATGATATGGATTTCTGCACAAATTGGTCATAAAATATGATCTGATCTTCATCTAAGTCACAACAATAGACAATCACAGTCTGCTTAAACTAATAACACACAAAGAATTAAATGTGACCATGTTTTTATTTAACACACCATGTAAACATTCACAGTGCAGGTGGAAATAGTATGTGAACCCCTAGACTAATGACAACACCAAGAGCTAATTGGAGTGAGGTGTCAGCCAACTGGAGTCCAATCAATGAGATGAGATTAGAGGCGTTGGTTACAGCTGCCCTGCCCTGTAAAAAACACACACCAGTTCTGGGTTTGCTTTTCACAAGAAGCATTGCCTGATGTAAATGATGCCTCACACAAAAGAGCTCTCAGAAGACCTACGATTAAGAATTGTTGACTTGCATAAAGCTGGAAAGGGTTATAAAACACTAAACAAGAATAGATTTCATGGGAGGATACCACACAGGAAGCCACTGCTGTTCAAAAAAAACAACATTGCTGCACGTTTACAGTTTGCACAAGAGCACATGGATGTTCTACAGCAGTACCGGCAAAATATTCTGTGGACAGATGAAACCAAAGTTGAGTTGTTTGGAAGAAACACACAACACTATGTGTGGAGAAAAAGAGGCACAGCACACCAACATCAAAACCTCATCCCAACTGTGAAGTATAGTGGTGGGGGCATCATGGTTTGGTGCTGCTTTGCTGCATCAGGGCCTGGACAGATTGCTATCATCGAAGGAAAAATGAATTCCCAAGTTTATCAAGACATTTTGCAGGAGAACTTAAGGCCATCTGTCCACCAGCTAAAGCTCAACAGAAGATGGGTGTTGCAAAAGGACAACGACCCAAAGCATAGAAGTAAATCAACAACAGAATGGCTTAAACAGAAGAAAATACGCCTTCTGGAGTGGCCCAGTCAGAGTTCTGATCTCAACCCGATTGAGATGCTGTGGCATGACCTCAAGAAAGCGATTCACACCAGACATCCCAAGAATATTGCTGAACTGAAACAGTTCTGTAAAGAGGAATGGTCAATAATTACTCCTGACTGTTGTGCACCTACAGGAAACATTTGGTTGAAGTTATTGCTGCCAAAGGAGGTTCAACTAGCTATTAAATCAAAGGGTTCACATACTTTTTCCACCTGCACTGTGAATGTTTACATGGTGTGTTCAATAAAAACATGGTAACATTTAATTCTTTGTGTGTTATTACTTTAAGCAGACTGTGATTGTCTAGTGTTGTGACTTAGATGAAGATCAGATCACAATTTGTGCAGAAATCCATATCATTCCAAAGGGTTCACATACTTTTTCTTGCAACTGTATGTATATAAAGATGTTACTTGGCTGTGTGATGTGCAGCTTGTCTAGAGGAAAAATTGCTTGTTACTTCTGTTTGGGAATTTCCATTCTTTCTTGATCAAGGTACTGAGGCACATTCTAAAGTGTTTGTTCCGGTTTTTTGTTAAATAAAATGCTGTTTAAGGCTACTTTCACACTTGCAGCAGGAGGGATCCGACAGGCTGTTCACCATGTCGGATCCGTCCTGCGGCTATTTCGCCGTGCTGCCGGACCGCCGCTCCGTCCCCATTGACTATAATGGGTATGGGGGCGGAGCTCCGGCGCAGCACGGCAGTGCACTGCGAAAGGCCGCCGGACTAAAATTACTGCATGTCAGGCTTTTTAGTCCGGCGGCTTTCGCCGTGCACCCCCGCGCTGCGCACGGCGAAATAGCCGCAGGACGGATCCGATACGGTGAACAGCCTGTCGGATCCGTCCTGCCGCAAGTGTGAAAGTAGGGTTAGACCGTCTTTTTTGTTTGTTTAATTTACTACTGAAATTGCACCTGTGTCTCGTTTGCTTATTTAGATTTTTTAGACTAAATCAGAAGTTTTCATTTGCGACTTTTCCGACCTATTTATGTATGTGTGCCTTTTTTCTAATTTCTACCTCACTCCAGGGCTAGTATACTTTTCTTCATATGTTTTCAGTGGTGCATTGCGACTTTTTTTGCAATAAAAGTTGTACTTTTCTGGAGACGTGCAACTTTTTAAATGTACAAATAAATAAGATCAGTCTAAACGAATATGAATCTCTATAACTGAAAAACAACCACGAGAGGTCAGACTAAAAGGTCCATTCACAGGTCCGCAATTCTGTTCCTCATTTTGCGGAACAGAAATGCGGACCCATTAATTTTTATGGGGCCACACGACGTGCGACCCATATACGAAAATGCGGACCTGCACTTTCGGGACCACATTTCTGTTCCTGAATTTTTTTTTACATGCCCTTTTCTTGTCCGCAATTGCATATTCTATTAGTGCCTGCGATGTGCGGTCCATTGCTGGTGTCCGTGGTTTTCGGATCCGTGGATCCACAAAATACACACAGATGTGTCAATGGACACTAAGGGTCCATTCACACGTCAGTATTTTTCCTTATCATATATTTGTTCCATACTTTATACAATGAGCTTCGACAGGACCCCATGAAGTTTAAAAACTATTGCCTCATGTCCATGGAAGCATTTGATCATCTGCTGGTCTGTCTTCATCCAGACCTGACTTTCATGGACACCAGGATGAGGTGCTGCATATCAGCTGAACAAAGATTGATTGTCACCTTGAGGTAAGTAAATTTTATCTTTTTACAAACTATATATTGAATATATAACTTATGAAAACGAAGATTAAAACTTTTTTTTTTCTTTTTGTTTTTTAGATTCCTTGCTACAGGAAACTATTTTGCTTCATTGCTGCATTATGAGTTTCTCCTTGGGATCTCAACAATCTCTGGGATAGTCTGTCACACCTGCAAAGTGATCTGGCAGCGACTCGGGGAAGCAGTGATGCCCAGTGCCCACCCCCAAGGTGGAAGATTGGCTCAGTATCGCCGAGGGATTTTACAAATCAGCGAAGTTTCCTAACTGCATTGGGGCACTGGCCGGTAAGCTGTGTGAAGAAGCCGCCTCACTCAGGGTCCTGGTACTTCAATTACAAACAATATTTTTCTGTGGTGCTGATGGCCTTGGCTGACAGTAATTACAGGTTCGTAATTGTGGATATCGGGGCCTATGGGAGCACTTTAGACGCCCGCATCTTTAGTGCTTCCAGAATGGGTGAACAGCTTCAGACAAACCAACTTGCCCTGCCAGAGCCCAGTAGACTTCCCGGATCTGCAGGTCTGCCGGCTCCATTTGTGATCGTGGCAGACGAAGGATTCGCATTGGCACCCCACCTGATGCGGCCCTTCCCTAGACGCGATCTGGATGACCGGAAGCGCATCTTCAATTATTGATTGACTCGTGCCCGTCGGTATGTGGAGTGCGCTTTCGGAATACTGTCCACAAAGAGGAGAGTATTCCTGTCATCCATGCAGATGAATCCGAACAATGCCACCCTGGTGATACAGGCTTGTGTACTGCTACACAACTTCACCAAGATTCACAATGCCTTCACTGATGCAGAATTGGGCCTAAATATGACATATCCTGTCATTTTAGACCTCAGCCAGCCTAGACGCCCTGGAACGGCTGGACTAGCTGTTCGGGAACTCTACTCGATTCGACTACTTCTGCAGTCCTGAGGGGGCATTGTCGTGGCAGTTGGACGCCATCCGTGGAAGACGTTGATTTCAGCTGGAATCTGGTTCTAAATTTGATCTAAAATTAGATATTCTTAGTTTAGTTAGATCCCCTGTTGTTAGTTTAGATTAGGGACATGCAAGAGAATGAGGACCCTTGACGTGGGCTGGCGGGCTGAGGTATTTTGTGAAATCCAAATGTATTTAAAAATTTGGTGTAAATACCTTCTAATACCTCATTTCTAATTACGTCTTATCAGTTAAAATAATCATTTTTAAAAATACTTGTCCAGGTTCAGAGCTGAATGCGTCCATTTCCCATTGCTCTTAGAATTTTTAAGGGGATATGTCTGTGTTTATCTTTGAACTTGAACACCACATGACGTAATCAGACCCGCAATCCACAAATAATAAAATTCTATGCAGACAAGGTAAGTATAAAAAATCTGCATTTTTAAAGAAGAACTTTCATGGGTCCCAAAAATCTGAACTAACTTGCAGGAAGTGTTGAGCGGCAGCCAGGGATCTAAGTGCACTTACTATTATTTCTGGGCACCGCTCCATTTGCCCGCTCTTGGCCCCGTTACATTCTCTGGTCGCAACAACATGGAGGAGATGCCAGTGTCTCGCCTTCTCCCTGAGAGCCGCGCTGTCCAATCGCAGTGCCGGCAGTGAAGCTCTGCACTGCGATTGGACAGAGCTGCTGTCCATGAGAAAGAATGCTCAGGAAGATAAGCTAATGTTTCCTCCCTGTTGTTCCGACTGGAAAATGTTACAGGGCCAGAGCGGGCGAACGGAGCAGACCCCAGGAATAATACTAAGCGCATTTAGATCGTTTGGTGCCGCTCTACACTCTCAGCGACTTAGTTCCGAATTTTGGGACCCATAAAAGGTCCTCTTTAAGTTGACAGCACATGATGATCCTTTCCAGCCATCGCATGGACGTTGCCCGTGAACTGGGGAACACAAACGGTGGTCCCAAATGCACGGAACGGCTGCATAACGGCCATGTGCCTGAGCCCTTAGACTACAATAATTTTAATTAATGTTGAAAAATGATTTGATATTGGTGAACTACATAGAGAATATCTCATCAATATAAAATGAACTTTTTTGGGGGGCTACTTTCATACTGGCAGCGGGATGTTCTGGCGAGAGAACAGCCAGCCGAATCCGTGCAGAAGCTATACTGCTAGATTTCGACTCCAGCCCCATTCACCAATGGTAATTGACCGGAGTTAATGGGGCCACAGAGGAAATCTTACGTCATGGTGGGCTACATAGCTTCAGAATGGATCCAGAAGTCTGATCCCTTGCCAGAAGAGCCAGACAGACTCTTCTGCCTCCATTGTGAGAGAATTAAAAAATTACAAGACAAATATTTGGACGGTTAAATAAAAAAATAAAAATTTAACAATTTTTTTTTTTTTTAAAGATCATACAATTCCCTTGTAAAAGGGCCAGGGGTTTAAATAATTGGTGTGTCCGGTTGGGGGACCCGTGAATGACCTCAATGGGTTCTTCTGGATGCTCATATAGGTTTAGCAATAAGGCCAAAGCAGAAACACATTGTGATTGCCGTTCAGCAGACACACGAGCTAAATAGGGCACAAGACTTTTTAAAACCCTTTCCTCATGTGTATCAGACCGATTCCAATTTAGATATTCGAGAACCAGAGCATCAATACGGCCTCGAACATCTACCTCGGAATCGGCAGCTGGTTTGCGGTGGCGTCTACGTGCTGAAGGGCAAGCACGCTCGCAATTGCCTCATTAGGTGGCAGAATTATCTCGGGTCCCGTTGGCTCTTCCACATTTAAAGATTGTTCAGGTGCTGCTTGAGATGCCTCTGAATGTGACGCTTCACCACTGCCCTCTGGGTTTCATTGGTTGGGTTCAGACGAAAGATTGTCCACAGTGCTGTAGAATAAAGAAGGAGGATGGTGGCTGCAGCCATGACAATAAAAAGCAGATGCAATGTATGGTCAGAACCTCAAAAAAAACTGTCAGAGCCAGATCTGCATCTATTATGGTCAGCTCGGTAACTGATAATACCTGTGATACTATGGGTGCAGGCTCAAAATGTGCCAGGCCTAAGCCAAGCTTTTCTTATCTCCCATCTGGCAGTTTTTCTCCAGTGCCAGAAGACATAGGCATTGCTGTGTGCAAGATCTGCACGATGAAAATAAGCTGTGAGCATTCAAACACAAGTGTAGGCACCACAACTCTATTACAGCACATGGCGAGGCATCAGCAGATCCTGTGTGAAAATAGAACTGGCCACCAGCTAGCAGAACAAGAGAGTCCTGCTTCTCCTGGTCTATTTTGAGGTAGCCAGGCAACATACGCATGCAGTATGGTGTCCTTGTCATCATTTGTTACTGCTTCAAGGCCAAGTCCTATTGACGTCTCCATGTTTGCATTTATCTGCTTCCCACACCAGCTGCTTATCTGCCTCCTCCAGGAAAAATTGCAGCATTAGCTATCTCATAACCCTGATATTTATCTTAGAGCATGCCGATTCAACAAGGAACATGGAAAAAGAACAACTTCCGCATCTTTCGGGCTGCCAGGTAGCTGTTGGGGACCCACAAAGAAAAATGTCCCATGAAGCAGGAAGTAGAAGAAGATAAGGATGAGGCGCTAACAGTGGAGGAGGAGGAGTCAATGGTGGAGGAGCAAGAGGCTGATGATGACGATACCGGCCATGAGGACCAATCAGTTCAGTGGAGCCAGTAGAGCCAGAAAGAACTGGGTGCTCGGGCACACTGGTGAGAATGGCAAACTGTATGCTTGCTCGCTTAGTACTGGCAACCGTATTTTTAGCATCAAGCATTCTGATGATTACTAGATTGCCATGCTTTTAGACCCTTGCTATCAAATTAAAATGTAGGAATGTTCCCCTGTTGCCAAAAGAAAGGCCAAATTGCTTTGTTATCAATTTGTGGCTCTGGTAGTAATATGCTACCTGAGTGTGGCTCCAGTAGAAACAATGTCCATCAAATAGTAATAGTGCCCCTAGTACTAATAATGCCTTTATAGTGCCCAAGTAGTAATAATGCCCCTATTGTGCTAACAGCAATGGTTTCCCCTATAGTGCCACCAGTAATAATATTTCCCCCTATGGTGCCTGCTGCAATAATGCCCCCTATTGTTCCCCTAGTAATAATGCTACCATAGTGTCTCCAGTAATGCCCTCTATAGTACCGCTGTAATGTCTCCATATGTATGATGCCCAAGTAAAAAAAAAAGTCTAATGCTCACCTGAGTCTCATTCCATACCGCTATCATCATGCTGTCTGGACCCTGGCACAGGTGGTCATAATGACAGTATCACACTATCTGAGACATGGAGCTGTAGTGTCCCACTAGGTAGGGGTGGGCACTACACAAGGGTCAATTGGTGTGCGCGTTACTCCTACTCACAAGGGACAGAAATGTTATATTTAATTGAGCATTTAATGTATTTTCTAATGTGTTTTTATATGCAATGTTCCCCTGTATGATGCAATAGCAGGCCTAGTTGGGTGTAGTTAGACATCCCAGACACTAGAGGGAGATAGGGAGCCCCTAGTATAAATGTTTATGAAGGAACAGTGTATGCTATTTCTGAGGAAAGTTACAACCTGATTCTGAGTGCATTGTGGATTTACCCTCTGAGTATCTTGCATAATCAATACCTGCCATCTTGTGGAATAAGCCTGCTTGTGAAGCTTGTGATCTAAGAGACTGTGTCACCATCTGCATGTACAAAGTTGTACTGTTTAGTAAAGCAACGTTTGGTTCACTATACCACCTGTGTACCTCACTTATTCCAACTATCAACCGGTGTGCCACCGTCAAAGGCACTGGCGTCACGAACCCTAAAGGGACCTTGCCCCAGGCACTCAAAATACCCGTAACATCCAGGGCACCTCATCCACCATCAGGCCTGGTCCCTACATACAGAGTGTGCCCCAGAGGAACCGTGTCTACCTCTCCTTCACTGCCACATGCCTGCCCAGGGTTCTCCAATACAGTGAGCAACCCTCGATTGCCCATAACCGTGACCTCACTTCGCTATACCCTGCAGGTCTGGCGTGTTGCATAAATTGGCGTCACGAACAGGATACGAACATTCCTGCGCCATTGCGGATACAAAAACTGTGTGCTGTAAATTGCCTTTAAAGGGAACCGGTCACCGGGATTTTGTGTATAGAGCTGAGGACATGGGTTGCTAGATCGCTGCTAGCACATCCGCAATACCCAGTGCCCATAGCTCTGTGTGCTTTTATTGTGTAAAAAAAACGATTTGATACATATGCAAATTAACCTGAGATGAGTCCTGTCCCTGACTCATCTCACTTACAGGACTCATCTCAGGTTAATTTGCATATGTATCAAATCGGTTTTTTTACACAATAAAAGCACACAGAGCTATGGGGACTGGGTACTGCGGATGTGCTAGCGGCCATCTAGCAACCCATGTCCTCAGCTCTATACACAAAATCCCGGTGACCGGTTCCCTTTAAGTGACAAGCCCTAATTGTTTTATTGAAAATTGCTGGGCCAAAGTGAACTGTGATAATTGCGGTGTGAAGATTGCATTGTATGGACTATTTTCTGCTTATTTAAGCCACCGCTTGCTGTCAGTGAATGGACAGCGATTTTGCACAAAGATGGCCGCTTAGCTTGATTGGATTTGTTTGCTGCGTCATCTTCATACTGAATTGGCGGTAAAAATTGGCGCCTTCTGCTGAAAAGTGCGGGAAGGCTATATGCTGGCGCCACCGCCCTGTCTGGACATTTGCATGTCTGCTGAAATGGACTCCGCCTCCCCATACTGGAGTACCTGGGGGGCGGCCTCCCAGTGCAATGGGAGGATCTGTCTGAAATTGTTGGCGCCACCCTGTCACTCTCCAGAGAAGGATCGAGCATGTTGAGGAGTGAAGACTGTTCTGCTGAGATGTCTGCGCCTGATCTGTTAACAATGAACATTGTTGGTGTAGAGCAAGAGGACGCTCCACCGGCCTACTCTCCGGGACCGGAGAGACCCACCTGCCCGCCACCTAGGACGCAACCGGAGACCTACTATGGCTCCTGGAGAGACTTTTTCCAGCCCTCGTTTAAGTGGTCAGCTTTAATGGCAGAGATCCGGGAGGCCGCAATAAAGAAAACGACCAAGACAAAAATCTATTATGAAGAACTGGCAAAGACCGTTCACGAGTGCCACACTGACACCCAACCCCGCCTGGAAAGGAGAATGGGGTTGGTTGTGGCATTTGACAAGGACCGAGGCTTCGGTTTCATAAAGGACTATACTACCGGCAGAGACTTATATGTTAATTGGAGGTCCGTCAAGCGGAGTTACCTCCCAGAGCATCTACATAACTTCCGCGAGGGAGAGGAAGTCGAGTTCACCCCTGCTGAGGGCCTGCGAGGCCCCTACGCCACTGCCGTGTCCCGTCCTAAAAAGAAAACGGAGGACTGGGACCTTGATGAGGACCACCCTGGCTGCGAGCGCGAACCTGTGTGCTCTCCAGAACCGGCCCATCATGCCTTCCAAGAACGGGGCTCCTTCATTGGCCCGAACGTCTTTTGGCAACCAACAGTGGTGGAAAAGAGGGTAAGCCCATGGCCCTCACATGAGCTGCCTCGCAGGGAGAAGACTGTCCGTGAACTTCAAGATGCCGAGAGATTCCGTGCTGCCCTGGAGAATATCCGAAGAAGAAGAAAAGCGGACGCCTCACCTGAGCCTGCAGCGGCTGCGCAGGACGTGCCACCCACCTTACAAGTGCCGACGGCAACAGCGGAGGACAGCTGATCCCGACTCCAGATCGTGCGGCTGGAGACGAAACTACGGGAGCTGCGCCAGATTGCCTCCGCCAGGATCCAGACTCCACCCGACCTGAAAGAAAAAGGACTTAAGGACTCGGACGTCTCCGGGTCTGAGGTGAGAGTACCTGTCCCTTCCATCCGGCCCTCCTTAGTATCGGCACCTGCGGTGAGGTCTTCCTATGCTGTGCACCGGCGCACAGAGCCAGTCGTCCAGGCGCCCACCGGACCGCTTGCAGCAGCGGTACCCAGGCCAGTGCAGCAGCCCACTATTGTCATGCCTGCACCGGTGCGGTCAGCAACTTTGATTACCCCTAGGCCTATGGGGCCTATACCTATTAGGGGTCCATTCATGCTGCAGTTGCCCCCCAATACTGTGTTGTGGGCACATCTGTCTGTTGATCCTCAATACAGGCCCAGTCTACAAATGGAGCCAGGGAGCACCACTGAGATGCCAAGTGGATATGACTTGCCCCTGTGAATTGGCCTGCTAGGCCCTTGATTTGATTTATTTTGCTAAGGGACCCTATCAAAGAGGATTTAACCCTTTCCGGACAGGAGTTCTTCGTTGTTTTGGCCCCCTGTTGCTGCTGCCAGTTACCCACGGCTCAGTGGAGGCGGCAAACCACTGATATACCACGTGCAGCAAGGCCATATTGTTTACAGGACCTCCTGCCTGCTTTCTCAGAGTGAAAACCCAATTGTGCCTATTCATATGTTGCACCATTAACCCTTTAACCCCCTTTTCAGGTTGATTAAGGGTATTGCAGCACTTGTGATATATATGCTATTTAAATAATGTGGACTATTTTATGTGCTGTCACTTTTATTATGCAACTCAAATTGAAAGGAATGCGCCCAGGGATAGACTCAAATGCACATGAGCCTCTGAGATTTTGCTACTATTTTAAAGAAATGTGCCCAGAGATGGACTCCACCATATGCGAGCCTCTGTGATCCTATTCCTCTCGCCTTGCTGTCTTTTATCTTTACTTGTGATAAGAAAGGAACCTGGGTACGGACTCATGTTTGTTCTTTGAGCCTCCAAGAATTGTTATTTAATGTTTTTACATTTTCTATGGACTACAACTGTTCTATTATGGACAATTTGCACTTAAAATATTATTTTGGACTATCCTGGTATTTATTGTTACGCTGTGCCAGGTCAGCGCCCCTGTTCCCTCATACTATCCTGAGAGAGGAGAACGACGCCCCTTTTCACCGTTACTTGTTCCTAAGCCAGTGGAACTGCCTGATTTATGCATATAATGTATTCTTGCAAATGTAGATGAAATTTTCCTGCTTTGCATTATTTTCTCTTTTTCAGGTGCAGTATCCAGCTGGGCAGGGCCCCTCCATGTTGCGCCGAGGACGGGCAACGTTATAGCGTGGGGGTATGTAGTGTCCCACTAGGTAGGGGTGGGCACTACACAAGGGTCAATTGGTGTGCGCGTTACTCCTACTCACAAGGGACAGAAATGTTATATTTAATTGTGCATTTAATGTATTTTCTAATGTGTTTTTATATGCAATGTTCCCCTGTATTATGCAATAGCAGGCCTAGTTGGGTGTAGTTAGACATCCCAGACACTAGAGGGAGATAGGGAGCCCCTAGTATAAATGTTCAGGCCCAGACAGGGAGAGTTAGTGCAGAGTCAGGAGTCTGAGAAGACAGAAGTTAGAGGGCCTCCTCCTGACATGCAGCTTGATAGCCCTGGCTGCTAGCTATGACCAGGAGGCTAGTGAGGAGACCTAGCCTGCCTGAAGCCAAGAGAGCCTTAGTTAGCTCTGAAGTCACCCCAGTAGCAGGACAGAACCTCCTGGGAGAAACCCACAGTCATTCACCAGACAAGTAAGGATATCACAGGCAAAGATAAGTAACCCTGATGGGCAGATGCATTAGAAAGTAAAGCAAGGATTTAATTAATACCAGAGGAAGAGATATTTACCAAGGATTCAAGCCACCATTTAGGCATCCGGGCCTTGGGATAGAAAGCCAGACAGGAGTTCTAGAAGGAACAGTGTACGCTATTTCTGAGGAAAGGTACAACCTGATTCTGAGTGCATTGTGGACTTACCCTCTGAGTATCTTGCATAATCAATACCTGCCATCCTTGTGGCATAAGCCTGCTTGTGAAGCTTGTTATCTAAAAGACTGTGTCACCATCTGCATGTACAAAGTTGGATTGTTTAGTAAAGCAATGTTCGGTTCACTATACCACCTGTGTACCTCACTTATTCCAACTATCAACCGGTGTGCCACCGTCAAAGGCACTGGCGTCACGAACCCTAAAGGGACCTTGCCCCAGGCACTCAAAATACCCGTAACATCCAGGGCACCTCATCCACCATCAGGCCTGGTCCCTACATACAGAGTGTGCCCCAGAGGAACCGTGTCTACCTCTCCTTCACTGCCACATGCCTGCCCAGGGTTCTCCAATACAGTGAGCAACCCTCGATTGCCCATAACCGTGACCTCACTTCGCTATACCCTGCAGGTCTGGCGTGTTGCAGAGCTGGTGGCCATGATGATGTCATCACTTTTATTACCACCTGCACCATTCTACTGCCTCATAGGCTTCAAGCCTATTGGCATGTAGACTATGAAAGTGAACAGTATGGAGAAATTGGTTCCCATGCCCGACTGCAGTTTTCAACTATATAGCTGTCTTGACACAGTTGGATTCAGGGGGACACCTGCAGCCAGTAGCTGTAAGGGGGGGAGCAACCCCTGGCTATCGACCCACTGGAAAGCCATATCCACACCTGGTTCCCACCAGATATTAAGAGATCTGCAGGAATGAGGAGAGAGAAGTATTATGAGAGATCGCTGGTTATCTGGGAGATTTTCAACCTCTTCTGGGAGTATGAGAGATCTCCCCATTTCTAGAAGTCTCATGTACATTCCAGGAGAGTTGATAGGTAGGTTTATAGATATACAAACTAGATACTAAAACTGTCAGAAACCACCTAGTGACTCGGGCATTCCCCTCTTTGGCCTGGCTCATCCACTTAAGAGGGGAGTGGTCAGTCACCAGGAGGAAGTTTTTGCCCAACAGATAGTAACAGGTAGCCTCGAGTGCCTATTTGATGGCAAGGCACTCTCTCTCCACTATACTATACCTGGTCTTGGCTGGGGTGAGTTTGCAGCTGAGGAAGACAGGGATGCTCCTCCCTGTTGACCTCCTGAGACAGTACAGCCCCAAGGCCAACCTCAGAGGTGTTGGTCTGAACTATGAACTCTTTCTTGAAATCGGAGGTTACCAAAACCAGGGACCCACACAGGGCCGACTTCAAGGAGGAGAACGTCTTTTCCGCCTGTTCATTACAGCGGACCGTCCCTGACTTACGCCCCCTTTAATAACCCTGTCAGTGGCGCAGCTATAGTGGCCAAGTGGGGCACAAACCTCATGTAATATCCTACAATTCCCAGGAATGATTTTACCTGCCGAGTAGTGACGTGCAGGGGCACAAACCTCATGTAATATCCTACAATTCCCAGGAATGATTTTACCTGCCGAGTAGTGACGTGCAGGGGCCAATTTTTGATTGCCTCAATTTTGTGTACCTGAGGTTATAACTCTGTGACCAATTACATATCCCAGGTACTTGGCCTCCTCTAACCCTACTGCGCATTTTTTCGGATTCGCGGTTAAGCCTGCCTTCCTAAGGGAGTCCACTACAGCCTGCACCTTAGGTAAATGACTCGCCCAGTCGGTACTTTGGACGAGGATATCGTCCAAGTAGGCCGAGGACAATATCCATTAACCTTTGGAAAGTGGCGGGGGCTCCATGCAGACCAAAGGGTAATACCTTATACTGATACAGGCCTTGCGGTGTAACAAAAGCCGTTTTTCTTTTTGGCAGACTTAGTTAAAGGTACTTGCCAGTACCCCTTGGTGTGGTTTAGCACAGAAAAATACCAGCTTGTCCTAGTCTCTCAATCATCTCATCCACACGGGGCATAGGGTACGCGTCAAATTTGGGTACGCGCTTCATTTAGTCTGCGGAAGTCATTACAGAAGCGTAGGGTCCCGTCCAGCTTGGGCACCAAGACTATTGGACTAGCCCACTCGCTTTTAGACTCCTCGATGACATCTAATTTTAACATCCGTTGCACCGTCAAAATTTGGAGACTTCATTTAGTCTGCAGAAGTCGTTACAGAAGCGTAGGGTCCCATCCAGCTTGGGCACCAAGACTATTGGACTAGCCCACTCGCTTTTTGACTCCTCGATGACATCTAATTGTAACATCTGTTGCACTTCTTCCGAAATGACTTGTTAGCGGACCTCAGGTACCCGATATGGTCTCAACCGGACACTGATGGTTCCGTGACAATGTCATGGCGGACGACAGAGGTGCGTCCCGGAAGGTCCAATAACACATCCGCGTTCCTGCTAACGAACTCCTTGACATCTTGAGCCTGTTTAGAAGACAGATTGTTAGCAATCTTTATCATGGCAACATAACCCTAAAAACCCCGGCCGAGGACGGCCGTCTGGACTGGTCTTCCTATCTCGCCAGGGCTTTAATAAATTCACATGGTACACCTGCTCTGGCTTCCTCCATCAGGGCTGGTGTACCTTATAGGTCACCGTTCCCATTTTCTCAAGTATTTCATATGGACCCTGCCACCTAGCCAAGAATTTACTGTCGACTGTAGGGACCAGTACCAGAACCCGGTCTCCAGGGTTAAAGTTCCACTTCCGAGCCTGGCAATTATATATCCCCCCTTGGGCTCGCCGAGTGGGTTCCATATGTTCCCTTACCAGTGGCATCACTGTCTCCATCCGTTCCTGCATCTGGATGACATACTCAATCAGGCTCTTATGGGGAGTAGGTTGTTGTTTCCACGCCTCTTTGGCTATGTCCAGCAGACATTGCGGATGCTGACCATACCACAGTTCACAGAACGAGAACCCCGTCGACGCCTGGGGCACTTCTCGCACCGCGGACATAAGATAGGGCAACAGAAGATCCCAATCCTTCCCATCTTTAGATACCACCTGTTTTAACATATTTTTTAGAGTCTGGTTGAACCTTTCTACAAGGCGTCTGTCTGCAGGTGGTACGCGGACGTCCGCAACTGTTTTCTGCTGAACAATTTACATAGCTCCCTCATGACCTTGGACATAAACGGGGTCCCCTGGTCAGTCAATACCTCTTAAGGGAGCCCCACTTGGGAGAACATCCCCATTAACTCCCGGGCTATTAAATTAGCCGACGTATGATGAAGTGGCACCGCCTCGGGGTACCGTGTGGCATAATCCAAGATTACCAGGATGTGTTGGTGACCCCTAGCGGACTTCGGGACGGGGCCTACGAGGTCCATCGCAATACGCTCAAACGGTACCTCGTGATCGGGTACCAAGGGACTACGGAAATGGGGCTGGGGGCTAGTAATCTGGCAAGTTGGGCAAGACTCACAATACTGTGCCACCTCTTTAAACACTCTGTAGAACTCGGTCCTGTGTTTTCTGCTTGCCCAGGTGACCCCCAAGAACATGTTGGTGGGCTAATTCTAATACGAGCTTACGGTAAGGCTTGGGCACCACCAACTGTTTAATTTGCTCCCCCTGTAACTGATTTTCCTGGTATAGCAATTCTTGGTGAGCGACATACCGGGGAAACATAGATTCCGCCCCCTGTTGTTGCGGCTCACCCTCTACTATCACCACATTTTCACAGGCCCGAGTCAGGGTGGTATCCCGGTGCTGTGCAGTGCAATACCAAAATTTTCACCAGAGACGTTGAGGTCTGCCAACTCCTACCCCTGACCTGTGTGTATCATCACCTTTAACCTCTGGCCACAGGGACGGGAAACCGGGGAAGTCTCTCCTTATTACTAGTTCGTGTGGGAGGGTGGTGGCTTCGGCCACCTTGCGAGTCCACTAGCTGGCCACCGTGGACAAGGTCACCTAGGCGGTGGGATAATCTTTCAAGTTCCCATGAATACATACCACCCCCACCTTTCGATCCGTGTACTAGACGGGCAGCACCACGGCAGCGCTAACTAGGGTCACCAGGCTCCCTGAGTCCAGCAGCGCCACCGCCAAAGTATCTCCCACCTTCAGTTGGCACAGGTGGCTTGTGTCTAAGGTCTCAAAGGCACCGGCTGCACAGAATCTCCTGGCATACAACGACTGCCGATAGCCATAGTTGTGTCCATAGGTTAGCCTTGAAGGGGACAGTCAGCTCTTATGTGACCCGGTTCCTGGCACCACCAGCAGATAATGGGTGTCGGGTCAGCGGGGGGGGGAACGTCCCGAGCAGGCTGTTGGGTCAAAGGCGAGGATTTCCGAGCAGGCTGTCGGGTCGACGTCCCAACCGGCCGTCGGGACTGTTTATTTTTTAAAACCATGTCCCATTTGAAGACCCCTGATGCACCGCTAGAGTAGAAACTCCAGAAAAGTGACCCCATATTAGAAACTACGGGATAGGGTGGCAGTTTTGTTGGTACTAGTTTAGGGTACATATGATTTTTGGTTGCTCTATATTACACTTTTTGTGCGACAAGGTAACAAGAAATAGCTTTTTTGGCAACGTTTTTTTTTTTGTTATTTACAACATTCATCTGACAGTTTAGATCATGTGTTAATTTCATATAGAAGGTTGTCACGGACACGGCGATACCTAATATGTATACAATTTTTTTAATTTATGTAAGTTTTACCCAATGATTAGATTTTTAAAACAAAAAAATGTTTTTGTGTCTCCATAGTCTAAGAGCCAAAGTTTTTTCAGTTTTTGGGTGATTATCTTAAGTAGGGTCTCATTTTTTGTGGGATGAGATGACGGTTTGATTGGAACTCTTTTGGGGTGCATATGATTTTTTTATCGCTTGCTATTACACTTTTTGTGACGTAAGATGACAAAAATTGCTTTTTTTACACCGTTTTTTTTTTTTTTTTTTTCGGTGGTCATCTGAAGGGTTAGGTCATGTGATATTTTTATAGAGCCGGTCGATACGAACGCGGTGATAGCTAATATGTATACTTTTTTTTCAATTTATGAAAGTTTTACACAATGATTTCATTTTTGAAACAAAGAAAATGATGTTTTAGTGTTTCCATAGTCTAAGAGCCATAGTTTTTTCAGTTTTTGGGCGATTATTAAGTAGGGTCTCATTTTTTGAGGGATGAGATGACGGTTTGATTGTTACAATTTTGGCATACATGCGACTTTTTTGATCACTTTTATTACCTTTTTTTGGGAAGTAAGGTGGGCAAAATTTCAATTTCATCATAGTTTTTTTAATTTTTATTTTTATGGCGTTCACTATTCGGGTAAAGTAACATGACAGTTTTATAGATCAGGTCGTTACGGACGCGGCGATACCAAATATGTGTAGGGAATTTTATTTTTTTCATTTTTAATCAGTGATAAATGTGTTTTTTGATTTTTACTTTTTTTTTACTTTGTTTACATTTTTTTTACCCAGACCCACTTGGTTCTTGAAGATCCAGTGGTTCTGATGTCTGTATAATACAGTACAGTACACCATATAGGGTTCTGTACTGTATTTTACTTACACTGAACAGATCTATGCCTTCAGCACAGATCTGTTCAGCACCATGGACAGCAGGACGCCTGAGAAGGCATCCTGTTGCCATGGGAACCTTCCCCGTCTGCCACAACTTCGCAGACGGGGAAGGGTAAGCATGGGGCTGGTGGGGGCTGTCTGGGAGCTCTCTCCCTCTCCCATCGGGGGCTGCAAAGGCACAGCAGCCCCCCGATCGGAGAGGGAGGGAGCTCCCTAAGCTGTTAACCTTTTCCATACAGCGGTCCATACGGACCGCTGTATGGAAAGGGTTAAACTGGCTGACATCGCATCACCGATGTCAGACGTTTATACCAGGGTGTCAGCAATGTGCTGGCACCCTGGTATACCCAGTGTACACCAATGATTATTCAATGGGAGGCGGGCGAGGGATCGCGATCCTGCCTGCCGCACCGCCCGCCTCCCGCACCGCCCGCACCGCCCGCAAACCCCCCCCCCTGCACCTACCACTGGGCTAAAATCATTCAGAGGTGCAAGGGGGGTGAAAAATATAAATTTTCACCACACTAAAGTTTCTGATCGCCGCGGTCTGCAGAAATCACAACAAACCGCAGGTCTGAATTGACCTGCGGTTTGTTGCGATCGCGGACATGGGGGGGTCACGGGACCCCCCTGCGCATTTAGCCGAGGTGCCTGCTCAATGATTTGAGCAGGCACCTTGTTCCAATCACAGCCGGATGGGCGGCAGTGATCGGAACAACACATGACGTACCGGTACGTCATGTGTCCTTAAGGACTCGGGAAACATGCCGTACCGGTATGTCATGTGTCCTTAAGGGGTTAAGGGGTATTCCCAAGTCATACATCAAACATATTTAAAAAAAACTAAAAAAGTTCCTTTTGCCCAACTTTCTGTCACTGTTTGGGGAATTTATCATTCTCTTCATTCCACTTTTCTGGCATAAGAAAGTAGCAAACCCTATGTTTGTGACTTTTTGAATGCCATTGTGACAAAATTTGCGACACTTTGCAAAAGGAGGGTGTGGTGAGGGCAGTGAGGGGACAGGGCCAGCTGGCACAGAACATTTGTCTTAATTTCCACCAGTATTTTGGAATAAATGAAGACAGAAATCTACGGCAACTTTCTGTTTTGGCACCCTAAATGGTAGGACAATGCACTCAATTTATGGCGAGGCCTGCGTCTCATCATAACTTAGGCGCATCCTCCAGCAATGCAGGGGATATCATAGACCGGAGTAAAACATCAGTCTGTGATAAATCTCCCTCTATGCATCAAAATAAATAAATCCTGAACTCTTGTAGTTAGTTTGATACTTCCTGTTCTGTAGACATCATTCCTTAGTAATGATCTCATTATCATTGTAGGCAGGTATACAGGTCCTTCTAAAAAATTAGCATATTGTGATAAAGTTCATTATTTTCTGTAATGTACTGATAAACATTAGACTTTCATAGATTTTAGATTCATTACACACAACTGAAGTAGTTCAAGCCTTTTATTGTTTTAATATTGATGATTTTGGCATACAGCTCATGAAAACCCAAATTTCCTATCTCAAAAAATTAGCATATTTCATCCGTCCAATAAAAGAAAAGTGTTTTTAATAGAAAAAAAGTCAACCTTCAAATTATTATGTTCAGTTATGCTCTCAATACTTGGTCAGGAATCCTTTTGCAGAAATGACTGCTTCAATGCGGCATGGCATGGAGGCAATCAGCCTGTGGCACTGCTGAGGTGTTATGGAGGCCCAGGATGCTTCGATAGCGGCCTTAAGCTCATCCAGAGTGTTGGGTCTTGCGTCTCTCAACTTTCTCTTCCCAATATCCCACAGATTCTCTATGGGGTTCAGGTCAGGAGAGTTGGCAGGCCAATTGAGCACAGTAATACCATGGTCAGTAAACCATTTACCAGTGGTTTTGGCACTGTGAGCAGGTGCCAGGTCGTGCTGAAAGATGAAATCTTCATCTCCATAAAGCTTTTCAGCAGATGGAAGCATGAAGTGCTCCAAAATCTCCTGATAGCTAGCTGCATTGACCCTGCCCTTGATAAAACACAGTGGACCAACACCAGCAGCTGACATGAGACCCCAGACCATCACTGACTGTGGGTACTTGACACTGGACTTCAGGCATTTTGGCATTTCCCTCTCCCCAGTCTTCCTCCAGACTCTGGCACCTTGATTTCCGAATGACATGCAAAATTTGCTTTCATCCGAAAAAAGTACTTTGGACCACTGAGCAACAGTCCAGTGCTGCTTCTCTGTAGCCCAGGTCAGGCGCTTCTGCTGCTGTTTCTGGGGAATGCGGCACCTGTAGCCCATTTCCTGCACACGCCTGTACACGGTGGCTCTGGATGTTTCTACTCCAGACTCAGTCCACTGCTTCCGCAGGTCCCCCAAGGTCTGCAATCGATCCTTCTCCACAATCTTCCTCAGGGTCCGGTCACCTCTTCTCGTTGTGCAGCGTTTTCTGCCACACTTTTTCCTTCCCACAGACTTCCCACTGAGGTGCCTTGATACAGCACTCTGGGAACAGCCTATTCGTTCAGAAATTTCTTTCTGTGTCTTACCCTCTTGCTTGAGGGTGTCAATGATGGCCTTCTGGACAGCAGTCAGGTCGGCAGTCTTACCCATGATTGCGGTTTTGAGTAATGAACCAGGCTGGGAGTTTTTAAAAGCCTCAGGAATCTTTTGCAGGTGTTTAGAGTTAATTAGTTGATTCAGATGATTAGGTTAATAGCTCGTTTAGAGAACCTTTTCATGATATGCTAATTTTTTGAGATGGGAATTTTGTGTTTTCATGAGCTGTATGCCAAAATCATCAATATTAAAACAATAAAAGGCTTGAACTACTTCAGTTGGTGTGTAATGAATCTAAAATATATGAAAGTCTAATGTTTATCAGTACATTACAGAAAATAATGAACTTTATCACAATATGCTAATTTTTTTAGAAGGACCTGTACACTAAAATGTACAGTTCACCTGTCATAGGTGATTACAGCTCACCTCCTCCCCCTCCCTGGTCAATGACTAGAAGTCAAGGTGTCATCTCTAGACATTGGTTTCCATGCAACTGCTTTCTGAAATATGGTTAACAAAGCAAACAGTAGCAAAGGTAAAATGGCTGCCTTCATAATTACATACAGAAAAATCTACGATCAGCAAAAAAAAAGTTTAGGGAAAAAAAAGAATATTTTTCAGTATTTGGGTTAATAATATTCCAGTATCCGTAGTTTCAGGTGCTGCACATCTCGTATCTTCACAGCATATGCTGTGCAGCACATGAAACTACGGATACTGGAAGCCTGTGCTAGCATTTCTCCTGCGGTGTTGCTATCAGTGTGTGAAGAGTGGGAGAAGAGGGTTGCATTGACAATCCAACACAATGGGCAGCACATTGAACACATTTTATAAGTGGTCAGAAACTTGTAAATAACTCATGAAAGAATAAAGTTACGTTAAAACCAAGCACACCATAGTTTTTCTTGTGAAATTCCCAATAAGTTTGATGTGTCACATGACCCTCTTCCTATTGAAAAAACAAAAGTTGGATTCAAAATGGCCAACTTCAAAATGGCCGCCATGGTCACCACCCATCTTGAAAAGTTTTCCCCCTCACATATACTAATGTTCCACAAACAGGAGGTTAATATCACCAACCATTCCAATTTTATTAAGGTGTATCCATATAAATGGCCCACCTTGTATAATATTTCTCCAGATGGCATCTCTCTGGTTTCTAAAGGCCAGGACTTCCGGCAGATTATCTCTAACAAGCCTTTGTAAGAACTCTCATTAGTGATAATCTGCTGGTGTAAAGGTGTAGCTGATTACTTGATGAATGAGCAAATTGCTCGTTCATTGGGAATAGATCGCTGGTGCGGACACCTAAATCATTGTTTGCCAGCAACAGATTGTGCGTCTAAACAGTACTCGACACGTATCATACGCCGTCCTCCCTGCTGACTGTGGACCCTTGGACCAGCTAGTAACCAGTTGGGGGTGTCTTTTTATTAGCCATACGCCTTAGGACACCTCTCAAGGTCTTTACAGTTGGATCATTAGGTCCATTTCTAGGTTACCACATCAGGAATTATCCTCTAGACACTTTAATGATAGAGTGGGGGGGTTATTGGCACACACCAGCGACAGGTGACTTTCTATTCTCCACCCCCTCTTCCAGCTCTTTATCCCCTGATGAGTCTGGCCCTTTTGTAACTACAGACGTAACGTGTAGGGTCCTTTTCTGCATTAGGGGCTCTCATTTAGCTAGCACCCTAAGGCAGGGACGTCCAGGGCCTCTAATAGTGTAGGGCTCGATTCTGAACGGGCCACCCGGGGCTGGGCCATAGGGAAATCTAGGCCTGACAGGGATTTCTAGGGACAGTAAGGTTTTACTGGACCCTGTCCACACGAAAGATTCATCCCTGATACTACAAGACAGCGCCCAGGTGAATTCCATCCACTGGTAAGACCGTTCCTTTCTATTGAGTGGAGTATACACCTGATTTGGGGATTTCGTGTGATCTGTCTATGTGGGTGTGACTGTGTTTGTCTCCTATGCTCGGTCCTTCATGGCAATATCATTTGCCTTCTGTTGATTTTTGTTTCTGGCACGATTGTGGTGTGCACACACTTAGCACTATATGTTATGTTTGTATCTTTTTATCAATGTCCATTAAACGTTAGGTTTTAGATTATACTACCTCCGGTTCTTATAAACCTGGGACCCGATTGGCCCTGGGTGACGGCGCATTGCAATTGGCATCACAAACAGGATTCAAAATACTTCTGCACCTTACTATTGAAGACCCCATCTCTAAAACCCCCTACAAGAGACTTTATTGCATTTACTTAGTGCTGGAAGGTGTGAATCTGCATCAGTTGCAGCACTGTGGCAATACAGGGATTAATCGGCCATCTTGGATTTGGGCATTGTGTATTGAGAGGAATGACATCTACCCAGCAGAGGGGAGGGAACTAAACAGCCCGCCTCCACAGAGGAATCATTCTTGCAGCAGAAGGAAATAAAATGCTGAGCACAAGTTCCCAGGAGGACAAAGAAGTCAACTGTACTCCTACAGGAAGTAGAAGTGGCAGCCATCTTGGAGAAGGGAAAATACAGTCCCAGCATCCCTGGATCTGGAGGAGGTCTGAGTAAGTACTGCTGGGGAAAACTAACCTTGCTAGAGACTGTTAGTGGGCATAATCTGCCTTCCAGAACATCATACTACCCAAAATTGAGCAATTGCAGCAACTCTTAAAGGAGCCATGCACCAATTCTGCTGTCGTTGCCCATAGCAAAGTTCACTTAAATTGCAGTCTAGCTTACATTGACCCCTCTAGTCTGGTACAGGGTACCAAGAGCTATGTCTAACAGCGAGGATAACACTAAACGGGACCACAGCGATCTACCCGCACTATCTGCAGCTGCAGCCACATGCATTATTCCTCATACTATGCCATACTACTTTGAGGCACCTTGGCTCCCACATTATTCAGGAGAAATCCATTCACTCAGGGAATTCTGTGATAAGATGTTGGCCACCTTTAAGCTATATCCAGTATCTAAGAACCAGAAAGTGGAAATCCTAAATTGCCAAATACAGGGAGCTGCGCTCTGGGAGGTCAAGTCCTGCCCTGCGCTCCGGTTGGTCAACAGCTGAGCAGATCCTAGACCGACTCAGTATCACCTTTGAAACTAGGACCGCCTCCAAGCTCAAGATGCGCTTCTTTAGAAAGTGGAAGCAGTCAAAGGAAACTTTGAGACTTTGCCCTGTCCCTGAAAGAAGCTCTGCGGGCTGTTATCCACATAGATCCCCGCAAAGCTGAGGGACAAGATCAAACCCTCAGAGAACAGTTTATTGAAGGTGTCCTGGGCGAATCCCTCAAATGTCTGTTAGTTCAGCACCTGAATTCCCCGTTCTTGTATTTTAATTAGCTTGCTATTGGCATTCTGGGAAAAAATCACTTATGTGAACCCCCTGAAGATAAAAAGGCATTGCCTGTCCTACGGCCTGCTGCTCGCAGCCAGATATCTGAGCAGGGGGCTCAGGCGCCTGTCCCAGATGCCGTTGCAGCCCTAACTGCTCAAGTCTCCCTCCTAGCTGAGAATATGGAGAGGATGAGGAAGCAGCTGGAGCAACTGGAACAGCAGCCCAAGGTCGAGAGAGGGGCTCCCTCACCACGAGACCCATGGTATCGAGACACCAGGAAGCTTGTGTGCTGCCATTGTCATAAGCAGTTAAACGGGTATCCCCCTGAGGCCAAGGACCACCCCTCAAGAGGAAGAATACTAGGTCCCAAAGATCTAGCCTTTATGCCTAGATATGTGGTCGCCTGCCCTATGGTGAAGTTGGCATCAACAGAGAGATGTTTCCTGCTTTGATTGATACTGAATCTTAAGTGACTACCATCCGTCAATTTTTATTCAGAAAATGCCGGAACGGAGCCCAGCTGACACAACCTCTGGAATCCTGGCTCCACATTATACTGTAGCTACCAATGGCCAGCCAGTGCCTATACTAGGCTATTGGGAGCCAACCTTACAGATTGAAAATACTGAGCTCCCATGACAAGGGGTAGTCGTGAATTAGGTCCCAAAAGATGACAATTGCCCTGTGGTCCTGGGGATGATTGTACTTGACAACTGTTACACTGAACTGCTGGAAACCTTGAAGAAAACCCTACTGACTGCACCCTGTGTAACTCAACACATCATAAACCAGAACATCCAGGTGCTAGCAGGCCAACAACAATTTAGCAACCAACAGGGTGAAATCTGCCATGTTCACATCAAGGATGCTCAGCCTATTAAACTCCAGCCTGCAGCAGAGACCCTAATATGGTGCACGGCTTGAATCGTCAGGATTATCTGGCCCTCGTGGAATTCCTGCATCTACAAGATCATCCCCTTGTCCTAGCCACAAGGAAAGGTACTCATACACTTGGTCAATCTAAGTGATCAAGCTGTGGAATTAAAGAAGTACTACCCAGTGGCCTGTCTATATCACGTCAATCAGCAGGATATCTTGGATCCCCCTACTGCTGCTGTCAACAATCTTTTCAAACAGCAAATGCAGCCAAAGACCCACCTGAGCAGCCCTGGTGGGCCGAACTACATATTGGAGATGCCACCACCTCTGCTGAACAGAGCAAAGGTGTGCTGGACTTAGCCAAGGAACACAACCATTTCTTGACCCTGCTACTGTCTCCAATGGTTAACATAAATGTCATGTAACGGTCACGTACACACACAGGGGGGAGGATAGTGACCACTGCTCTCCACCCTCACCCCTGGCCCTGCCTACTTGCCTCACGAGTCCTGATGACAGGGGACAACTGGACGGCAGTCCCTAACTTAGGATACGTGTGGGAAGAACAGACAAGACAAATAACGGATAGTGAACAGACCGGGTCAAAACCAAGAGGACAACGCAGTACAGAGGGATAAGCAAAGAAAGGTCAGGAGAAGCCGAGATGAAATCATAAATACCAGGAGAGTCGAGAAGTACCAAAAGAGTCCGCAAAGAATAGTCAGGTGGAAGCCGAGGTCAATATACCAGGAAGGATGCGCAGTACAGAAGGAGCAGGCAAAGGATCGTCAGGGAACAGGATCAGGTAAGTACACAGGTATCCAACAACTGCCAGGAACCTAAATTAACAGGAAACCTGTAGCCAGCAGGCTGCCTGTATTTATAGTAGGGAGTGAGGGTCAGGAGCCAGCGTCACATGACCAACAGACTGACCAGTCGAGTACCGAGTTATCAGCTCGGCGCTCAAGGCAGACCTAGGAGCAGGGAGCCTCCCAGCTAGCAAAGCCACCCTGGGAACGAGGTCAAACACAGATCCTCGCTCCCGAAGCTAAGCAGCAGGTCTGCGGCTGATGAGAGACCGAGTGCGCCTTCGGCACCCCGTTACATGTCATCTATGTACTTGTCCCAGGTCCTTCACATTGTGCATTTATAATCCTGCTATGAAACTGTTTTGTTCGTGTAATGTGCCTGGTTCACCAGCAGGTGGCAGTGTATATGGCAGAGAGACAGCTCTTTAGATAGAATGAAACTTTCCATTCTCCCCCTTTCAGGCAGAAGTGGGCGAGTCCCATTTCCTACTCAAGGGAGGGGCTGCAGGAAGTCTAGGCATTCTAAGTTAAGCTTGTGATTGAGGTAGATGTGTGGAATATGTAGCAGAAAAGGGAAAAAGTTCTCCTGCTGTGGCAGGAGTTTCTCAAAAGGGAAGTAGCTCATAGAACGCCCTGACTCCTTGCTAATGTACTTACTGCGTGTCAGGAGGGGGACAACAGCCAAAGGCACCACAATCCAGGGATACCAAAACCGACCGAATGTCCAGTAATCAGACCCAATCTGAGTTTAGCACAGAAGAGAGAGAAAGCAGAGTTGTCAAGTTTGCCTGTCAGTTTATGCCATAGCCTGCTGGAACCAAGAGAGATCCAGAATATTGTCTGGATACAAGTTTACTCAAGTAAAGCTGTTGAAATGTATTACGGTCTGGACTTTCCCTTTATTGCTTCAGAGCCTAACACTGGGGAGCAACGGTATCCAGGTCTTTTACTATATGATGTCTGATCTTCTTTTTTACATCAATTATGCGTATCCCCTTTACAGGAAATCTGTGACCACCCTACAGCGTGCATATACTGCAGGATCTGCTCTACTGAATGTCATAGAAACAAGTATCAAATAGAGTAGGTTCCTGCCTGACTGAGATCACCTTGCCGTGGTAGATGGGGACAGATTTTGTTATATCAGAGTGAGGTTTTAGTCTGTACATAAGTTTTGCATCCATGGTTATGTGAGTGCTAAAAATTACAGGTAGAAAGATGCTGCCTAGCCCCCCACATCCTGATAGCAACAAAGGACTTTAGAGAAGACAAGTCTGTGACTAAAAACAGACAGCCTGCAGATAAGTACACCAGATATAGGTGACTTATACTGTGTGCACAATTGTGTGCAATACCGTGTGGATAGCGCAATAATTTTTTCAGTCATCAAATTTTTACGGGCCATCTAGAAATGTCTGGACAGTTGGCAACTCTAGTGTAGTTGTTTCAAAGAGAGATACTGCATGTTTACAACATAGGAGCACCAGTTTGAGACTGTTCATATCGTGTGGGACTGGGTTAAGTGAAGGAGATACTATGGAAACAACTGCAGCTTAGTCATCTTCACAGTTGCCACATTGAGGAGACTCCAGTCAAAGGGTTAATGCTCAGTGGGAGAGTAATGTGTTGCCTCTGACTAAGGCTCCATTCACACGTCCGCAAAATGGTTCCGCATCCGTTCCGCAATTTTGCGGAATGGGTGCGGACCCATTCATTCTCTATGGGGATGGAATGGATGCGAACCGCACACAGTGTGCTGTCTGCATCCGTAATTGGCGGAGCGCGGCCCCGATCTTCGGGTCCGCAGCTCCGCAAAAGATAGAACATGTCCTATTCTTGTCCGCAGCTGCGGACAAGAATAGGCATTTCTATAGGGGTGCCGGGCGGGTGTGTTGTGGATCCACAATTTGCGAGTCCGCAACACACCACGGACGTGTGAATGGAGCCTAAGACTGTTGCCTACAGATTTTGAATTCAGTCTCTGGCGCTTCAACTAGACCTCTGGTGATAAGGGCTCAGACGTCTGTTTCAAGCCTTAGGAGAATTTAGCTTCTTTATAGAACATGCCTAATGAATTGATGGAGATATCAATTTGTAAGCAGAGCCAGTTTTGCTCCTCAGACCAATGAAAAATGTGGCTCCTGCCAGTTTATAGCAGATATTTTTCAGTATCTAGCACTGTTTTTATTATATGTTGATTCTGAATCATCTGTATTATCTGAAAGATTCTTAGCATTCTGTCTTAAGACCCCTATGCATGGGCAGATTATCAGTCTAAGGCCTATTGCACACGGCCGGTTTTTTTTTTCCGTTTACTGGCCGTTTTTTGCGTTCCGTATACGGTCCGTATACGGAACCATTCATTTCAATGGTTCCGCAAAAAAAACGGAATGTACTCCGTATGCATTCCGTTTCTGTATTTCCGTTTTTCCGTTCCGTTTTAACATAGAACATGTCCTATTATTGCCCGCAAATCACAGTCCGTGGCTCCATTCAAGTCAATGGATCCGCAAAAAAAACGGAACACATACGGAAATGCATCCGTATGTCTTCCGTTTCCGTTCCGTTTTTTCCTGAACCATCTATTGAAAATGTTATGCCCAGCCCAATTTTATCTATGTAATTACTGTATACTGTATATGCCATACGGAAAAACGGAACGGAAAAACGGAACAGAAATGGAAACACAACGGAAACAAAAAACGGAACAACGGATCCATGAAAAACGGACCGCAAAACACTGAAAAAGCCATGCGGTCGTGTGCAATAGGCCTAATTATTGGGATTGTGCCACTGATCACCCAAATCGAAAAGCAAACACTCGTTCATCAGGGGAAAGCATCATTGATGTGGCAACCAAGAACATTGATTCCAAGTGGCAGATTGCCCTGCGTAAACAGGGATCTGCTGCTCAGAAACAACATATCTGTATGGGGATGAGCAATAGCAGTAGTAATCACTCATCCCATACAGAAATGATTGACACTGCACCAATAAAAAAAAAACAGTAATAGCATTAAAAGCAATAATACTGTATGCTCACTTTTACATTATGGTTTTTCATACATTAAATGTCTTGGATCAACCCCTATAATATATATAGTGGAGAGCTGTTAATTAAGGTCCATTGCTATTCAAAAGAGCTGCATTTCTTTTAAGGATAGGGTTGTTTTTATGAGAAAGGTTCCTTTGGGTATAACAGATTTGCTGCGACAGATTTGTGTGTGGGAAATTCATAGCATTTTACAGTAGCGGTAAACTAGTAACATACCTCCCAACCATCACGGATCCGGAAGGACAGTCCTGGATTTCAGTGGCTGTCCCGGAACAGGGGAGGTATGTCCCCCTTTCTGGCAGCTGTACGGACTTCCATAGGAAGCAGAGACAGCTGGCTGTAATGATGAAGCAAGAGCCATCTGTCTGCTCTCTGCTTCATCATTCCTTTCCCCCTGCCGATGCTCCACACTGCAGGTCTGGGTAGGGGGCGGGCCGGCCGAGAGCTCGGTGGTCCTGCTGTTGGTGTTGCTGCTGCGGGGGAATGAGGTAAGTATTTGGAGTTTGTTGTTGTTTTCTTACTGCCTGTGAAGGGGACACTTTACTGGACATATTACTGTCAGGGGGCACTTTACTGGGCATATTACTGCCTGTGAAGGGGGCACAGCTGGGCATATTACTGCCGGTGAAGGGGGCACAGCTGGGCATATTACCGCTTGTGAAGGGGGAACAGCTGGGCATATTACTGCCTGTGAAGGGGGGACTCTACTGGACATATTACTGTCAGGGGGCACTTTCTGGGCATGTTACTATTAAGGGCACTTTATTGGGCATGTTACTTTCAGGTGGCACTTTACTGGGCATATTACTGTCAGTGGGCACTTTACTGGGCATATTACTGTCAGGGGACATATAACCGGGCATAACTACTGTAAATGGGGCACAATGCTGGCATACCTACTGTATGGTGGCATAAAGGAGGAGTAATTACTATGTAGGGGTATTTATTGGACTGGGTGTGATTAGGTGTTATGTTTTGGGCAGAGTTAGAGGTGTGGCCTGGTGCTGAAAACATTTGCTGCTGAGCCGCACATAATTTCCCTCTTCCTTCTTTTCAATAGTTGGGAGGTATGTAGTAATCTCATTCACATACTGCGAAAAAAATAAAAATTGCAGCATAAGTTGGGCTGTGGTGCAAATGAAAACTATAATTCTCACCCTTTGCAATGAACATGGTGAAATGTGCTGCAAAATTTGCAACAAATATACATGTAAGGCTACTTTCACACTAGCGTTCAATCGGATCCGTTCTGAACGGATCCGCTCATATTAATGCAGACGGTGGCTCCGTTCAGAACGGATCCGTTTGCATTACCATGAACAAAAAAAAAAAATTGGGTGTCTCGGCCGCCCAGGGAACTGCAGCTGGCCTTATTGTTTGAAAAGAACCACTCTACAGTTACATCTCATCAACATTGTGTCCCTTTCATTATCAGGACAGGCAGGGGTCCCAGAGGTCAGACCTCCAACAAAATGATGGCATATGATAGTGATACACGATCAATCGTATTTTAAGAAAAAAGATTTTAAGGAAAAAAAGCCATCAGTCTGGTTTAGAGTTGTCTGTGAATAGCAGCTACTAGAGATGAGCGAATCGAAGTTGACGAGGTAGAATTAGATCCAAATTTCAGGAAAAATTCAATTTGTCTCGAAGTCTAATTTTCTCGCGCTTCGTGGTAACGAATCAAATTTTTTCTAAAATGGTCCCAGCTTGCAGGATAACAGGCTGAACTGGATGGACAGATTTTACTATGTAGATGGAAATGTACCTTTAGGATACCTTTATACTGCTCTCAAAATAAAAAATCATTCATGGATGTACATGATCTGTTTTGTGTTTACAAGAACACTAAAATCTCAGGCTAGATAAATTCTATACCGTATACAACATTATAAATTTACAATGTACTATTCTATTATTCACTATTATTATTGTCACTGTTTAATATTTCAGAGCAGAATTAATATAATATAATAATTTTCCTAATGTCACTCCTGCGTTTCAATGCTTAATCTCTTAACATGAAAATGAATGGATTTACTGTTTAAAAAAAAATATGTAAAGAAAGAATCTGTACACTGCTTACCTCGAATGTCAATATGTTTTGCAGTGAAGTTGCCATACAGAAAATTTCCACCAGATGTCAGCAGAGTGCTTCAGATCACATTTTCTAATCCACCTGTACTACCCTAAATTCTATCTTACGTCATTTTTAATTATGAAAATCACAGTTAATTGTACTTTTGATAATAAATCTGGCAACCTGTTACAAGTCAGCTTTACAGTATTCTAATTGCTTTGTAGTTTTAACAAAACCAGAACCTGGATAGTATGCAAACAATATTCAGTGTGAGGTTAAATCAATGTAGAAAGCACTTAAAGGCCACATGTTTACAGCTTATTGATTAGACTTCTGTCATCTAATGGTCAATCAATAAGCCTAAAAGATTTAAAAAAAAAAAAAACACTTCTAGCGGTGTAGAAAGTTATGCCCATTTCTAGCAGGGATCTCTCACCACTTTCTACTTTTAGTTGTCTATGTCTCCTACCCATTCATCAATGTGCTCCTTATTAAATGGTATAGTTAGGGACCAGGGATTGTGGTAAATGTACTGCATGATACCATATGTCTGTGACCATACAGTGGTACTGGCACTAAATTCTACCTAGAAACTCTGCAGAAGTGATTACACTGATGTAACTCACATTTGACATCATCCCTGACTGTTCAAGTTCCATTTCCTGTTCTTCGCCATCCAGCCCAGACTGCTATGACAACTTCTCCTGATGACTTCAGAGCTTATCGTCAAGGTATTTTTGGCTCCTCACTTTTTCAGCTATTTCTACCTCTATGGGAACACAGTTAAGTTCAAGCCTCCTTGATGTCTCCACAACAGGCTTTAATGGTGTATCTAATGCTAAGCAATATAAACAGATACCATCATGCAATACCATCAGGGAGGGATCTGATCCAAATGTATAATTCAGCAGGACAGTGTCATTAAAGTAGCACTCCCACAAACATTTTTATTTTCTGACCTGTTAGAAAGGTGCATGATATAATCTGTAGTGAATGTAATCTGAATACTGGTCACCTGACAGTAGAGGGGAGGGGAGACACTGGTTTACATCTGGTACATTTCTAACAGGTCAGAGAATAAAAATGTTTGTCGGAGTGTTTCTTTAAGAACCATCTTCAACGTTATGAAAAACAAGGAGTCCTGGAACTGATGATATGGCCTCCACAGAGTCCTGATCGAGTCTGTTTGAAATTACATGACAAGACAGAAGGATATGAGTAAGTCTACATCCACAGAAGATCTCTGGTTAGTTCTCCAAGATGTTTGGAACAACCTACCTGATGAGTTCCTTCAAATATTATGTGCAAGTTTATCTAGAAGAACTGATGCTGTTTTGAAGGTAAAGGGTGGTCACACCAAATATTGATTTTAGATTTATCTTTTTTTCATTCCACTTTGCACTTTGTTAAATGATACAAATAAACTAGCATTTCTAATTTTGTAAGCATTGCTTGTGTAGATTAAAATTTTGCACAAATGCACCACTATTAAGAGACATGAAATTTTTATATCTGTGGCGCATCTGACACCAGCAGGGAATAGGTTAAGAATGGCGTGTAGTATGTTGGTATAATTGCATGTCCACCTGTGTGCTTATATGTTGATGTGTTCCCTGGAGGGAAATGTCTCCATTTAGTGCTTTGCAACCCTGGGTACTGTCTCAGCGACCTACTGCAAATCACAGTGGTATAGAACTGCATAGACCATATGTATCAAGAAGCAGTAATAGTTGATATAAGTCTATCAATTTTAACAGTTTTATTTATTTATTTTTTGCTGTGTTTATCAAGAAAATGTAGTCAATAGAACTCCATGTAATACAGTTGCTAATTTATACACAGAGTAAAAAACCTTTCTGACCCCAAGTACTGTATTGGAAAAAAGTAAAATTTATGAATTGATAAATAACTGTTTCCATATTGGCGCAACAGTGGTTTTCACATCTCGTTGTCAATGCTTTTGCATGAGCGGAACTTATCTGGAACATTTTCTACATACACAAAAGACCCATTGCTCTCAAATATTGTTCACAAATCTGTCTAAATCTGTGTTAGTGAGCACTTCTCCTTTGCCAAGATAATCCATCCCACCTAACAGGTGTGGCATATCAAGGTGCTGATTAGACAGCATGAATATTGCACAGGTGTGCCTTAGACTGCCCATAATTAAAGGCCACTCTGAAATGTGCACAGTTTTGCCTTACTGGGGGGGGGGGGGGGTCAGAAAACCAGTCAGTATCTGGTGTGGCCAACATTTGCCTCACGCAGTGCAACACATCTCTATTGCATAGAGTTGATCAGGTTGTTGATTGTGGCCTGTGGAATGTTGGTCCACTCCTCTTCAATAGCTGTTCTAAGTTTCAGAATATTAGCAGGAACTGGAACACGCTGTCGTATACGCCGATCCAGAGCATCCCAAACATGCTCAATGGGTGACATGTCCGGTGAGTATGCTGGCCATGCAAGAACTGGGATGTTTTCAGCTTCCAGGAATTGTGTACAGATCCTTGCAATATGGGACCATGCTGTCACGGTGGACAGGATATCAGATACACAGATAAATAAACCAACAAGTTTCTAGGCGAGAAGCTGAGGATAAGGTCACCTCCTAGCAAATCCCTAACAGCTCTCCCTATACTGCTATGCCCACATTCAGACCCTTAAGGTGAGAATAATGTGTCCTTGTGCCTGGGCTTAAAATACCCTAGAATCCCTGAGATGGTGAAAGGGGAATAGGGGCAGCCTGTTCCCTCAGAACCTGGAGGGGACAGACGTAACTCAAACAGCCTAGACAGCACACAACAAGAAATCAGAAACCAACTTATCTTATCTGAGCAGGAACAGCCAATCCTTCCTTCCTTGCTTCCAAAGCCAGACAGAAGCTATAACCCGCACGGAACACTGGGAGTGGAAGCAATTTAAACCAACGACCCACCCAGTGCACCTGAAGGGAGGCGGATCTAACTCCAAAACAAAACAAAAAACTAAACACGTGCTGCTAATCTGGCAGGCCTCCGCACATAATCAGAGCAGAGCATGACAGTACCCCCCCCCCCCTTCTACGGGTGACCTCCGGACACCCCGGACCAACCTTATCCGGGTGGGATCTGTGAAAATCCCTCACCAGTCGGCTGGCACTGACATCCAGCGCCGGAACCCACATCCTTTCCTCAGGGCCATATCCCCTCCAGTGTACCAGGTACTGAAGGGAACCTAGAAGAACTCTAGAGTCGAGAACCCTGGAGATCTCGAACTCTAAATTTCCATCGACCAGAACAGGAGGAGGGGGCAATGGCGATGGTTCCACCGGTTTCACGTATTTTTTCAGTAAAGACCTGTGGAACACATCATGGATCCTCCAAGTCTGCGGAAGATCCAGCCGAAACGCTAATGGATTGATCACCGCAGATATTTTGTACGGACCAATAAATCTTGGACCCAGTTTCCAAGATGGCACTCACAGTGTAATGCAAGGCACCAACAAACAGACCAGTGATGAAAGCAAAAAGGTGTTTATTCACTAGAAACATAAACGTCCAGGACACTTGCTGGTAACAAGGAATAATAACAAAAAAAACAGGCAAGGAGATTCCAGGAATAGTCCCAACCAGTGCTGAATGATGCTGTGCACTTGGCAGTCGAGTCACTCCAGATCTTGGGTCCGCTGTAAGGACAAAGTTCCTGGCAGTCTTCAGTCACTAGGAGTTGTGACCTATACCTGGTTGAGGGAAAATAACAGTGGGCACTGATCACCCTGAGAGACCTCCTTTTAAATGCCTGCTGACCAATCCCAGGGTGCCAAGTGTCCACTACCATAGGTGAACAAATTGCCCTGCACCTGAGTACAAGGCCTAAGGCAATCACAAGTTGATTAACCCATGGCTGGCTCCCTAATCCACTTTGCTCTTGTGAGTCAGTATAATATGCGCCACTGGTCGACGAAGTGCATAAGAAGCGCGTACTCGCGACCGTGTATCCCTTTGCGAACCTGCCCTCGTGCGTACGCACGGACGCATGATTGACTCAGCGCGAGTATGCGAGCGCGTGGACCCAGATGCGGAAACGGAAGTCGCAGGAGACACCGGAGACAACCCTGGCCGCGGCGTCTTGTCACTCGCCTGGCCACTCTGTCCCCGGGACTCCGACGGTCCTCCCCTCCGATGTCCACGCGAACGCATCTCCGCACTGGCTCGCAAAGGGGTCAGCGCTGGTGCATCAGAGACACGCATAACCTGTCCCGCAACTCCACGAGGACCCCTCTTGGTTCCCCTGGAGTGCAAAGCAGGTGAGGATCTTACACACAGTTTAATATTTTTAGTGGACAACCAAACCAGATCACCCACACACAGGTCCGGACCAGTCACACGTCTCTTGTCAGCCATTCGCTTATACCTCTCACCCATCTTCTCCAAATTCACTTGGATCCTCCACCAGATAGAAGACAAGGCAGAACAAAATCTCTCCTCCTCTGGCATCCCAGAGGAACTAGTCCCAGAAAAGGTACCAAACTGAAGATGAAAACCGTATGCGCCAAAAAATGGCGACTTACCCGTGGACTCCTGCCTACGGTTATTCAAAGCAAACTCTGCTAGGGACAAGAATGAGGGCCAGTCCTCCTGATTCTCAGCCACAAAGCACCTCAAGTAGGTCTCCAGGTTTTGATTAGTACGCTCTGTCTGTCCATTCGACTGTGGATGAAAGGCCGAAGAGAACGAAAGTTTATTGCCAAGCCGAGAGCAGAACGCCCCCCAAAACCTGGAGACAAACTGCGTGCCGCTATCAGAGACCACATCCGAAGGAATACCATGCAATTTCACAATATTATCAACAAAAATCTGCGCAAGAGTCTTGACATTAGGCAGACTAGTTAATAATATAAAGTGAGGCCATTTTTACTAAAACGGTCGAGTATGAGCAACCTTTGACCGTGCACAGGTTTCACAAGCTGCCACGTAATCCTCAATGCTCTTACATAACCCGGGCAACCAAAACCTCCGGGACACAAGGTCACAGGTGGACTTACCACCAGGATGTCCAGCAAGGACAGTATCGTGATGTTCCTTGAATACCTTGTATCGCAGTCCTTCAGGAACAAACAACCTCCCTGGGGGACAAGAACCAGGAGCCCCCTCCTGGGCTCCCAACACCTTCATCTCCAATTCAGGGTACAGAGCGGAGACCACCACCCCATCTGCCAAAATCGGAGCAGGATCCTCTGAATCATCACACCTAGGAAAACTGCGAGACAAGGCATCTGCCTTGATGTTTTTAACCCCCGGTCGAAAGGTAACCACAAAATTGAACCTGGAAAAAAAAACTGTGACCATCTGGCCTGTGTAGGGTTCAGACGCTTGGCAGATTGCAGGTAAGCCAAATTCTTATGATCTGTATATACTGTAACGGGGTGAGACCAACTTGATGGCCAGCAACTCTCTATCTCCTACATCATAATTCTTCTCGGCGACGGAGAGCTTCTTGGAAAAAAAAGCACACGGGACCCATTTGCCAGGAGATGAACCCTGCGACAGCACCGCTCCAACCCCCACTTCTGATGCATCAACCTCCACCACGAATGGCTGAGACACATCGGGTTGCACCAGAATGGGAGCAGACACAAAACACTCCTTAATAGTCGAAAAGGCCTGCAATGCCTCATCCGACCAGACAGATACGTCGGCGCCCTTCTTAGTCATATCAGTGAGAGGTCTTACAATGGTAGAATAGTTAGAAATAAATAATAATTAGTAAACCCCAAAAACCGCATCAAAGCTTTCTGATTCTCTGGTCGGTCCCATTCCAGAACCGCCCGGACCTTTTCGGGGTCCATACGAAAACCAGAGTCAGAAAGCAGATATCCCAAAAACAGAAGCTCCTGCACAGAAAACACACATTTCTCCAATTTGGCATATAATTTATTCTCCCGAAGGATCGTCAAAACCTGTCTCACATGATCCTGATGGGTCTTCAGATCAGGAGAGTAAATTAAAATGTCATCCAAATAAACCACCACGAACCTCCCCACCAAAGGATGGAAAATGTCATTGACGAATCGCTGAAATACTGGCGCGTTCGTCAATCCAAAAGGCATAACCAGATTCTCAAAATGACCCTCGTGCGTATTGAAGACCGTTTTCTACTCATGCCCTTCCTTGATTCTTATCAGATTGTAGGCCCCTCTCAAATCCAACTTGGAGAACACCTTGGCTCCAACAATCTGATCAAAAAGGGCGGAGATCAAAGGAAGGGGATACGGATCCTGGACCGTAATACAGTTCAATTCCCGGAAATCCAAACAAGGTCTCAGCGATCCATCCTTTTTCTTTACAAAGAATAAACCTACTGCCACCGGAGACTTAGATGGCCTAATATGACCTTTTGCCAAACTCTAGGCGATATACTTCCGCATGACATCTCTTTCGGGTTGAGAAAGATTATAAAGCTGAGACTTTGGCAACTTAGCCCCTGGGATGAGATTAACTGGACAATCATAGTCACGATGAGGGGGCAATTCCTGAGCTCCACCCTTCGAAAAGACATCCGCAAAATCTGAGAGGTACTGAGGTAGAGGCGTAGTGGACACACCAGAGATAGATGTGCCAAGACAATTATCCGAACAAAATTCACTCCAACCAATGATTTGTCTTGCTTGCCAATCTATAATTGGGTTATGTTTTGTCAACCATGGTAACCCTAAGACTATAGGAGCGGGCAAATCCTTCATGACAAAACAAGACATAATCTCAACATGTGAATCACCCACCCTTAACTGAATATCATGGGCAATATGAGTGAGACTCCTTTGAGAAAGAGGAGAAGAATCAATTCCAAAAACCGGAATCTCCCTTTCTAAAGTGCAAGTACTTAGACCCAGATTCTGAAGAAAAAGAAAGTCAATAAGGTTTACCCTAGAACCACAGTCAAGGAATACTTCAACAACAAAAAATTCTTGAGTCTAGCGCCACCATAGCTGGAAGGAGAAAACGAGTATTACAAGGAGCTTGCATACCTGCTTGCTCCACCACTCCGTTCACGCTACCAAGAGTCAGGAAATTTTATTTTTATTTTTTCTCATCAACATGCGGTTTAACAAAAGTACAAGCAAAAATAAAATTATCACTTTTCCCACAGTAGTAACATAGTTTATGCAATTTCCTAAAGTCTCTACTACCAGAACAGAAAGATACCTATAGAGTTACCTATAACATCACCCTGGGAAGCAGTTGAGACAAAACCACTCACAGAAGGGATCCCTTGCGCGGCGGGAGCCTTACCCCTCTCTCTAATACGTCTATCTAACCGTACTGCCAAAGACATAGCATTCTCATATATAACACTTCCGCCTCTGCAGCAGATAGTCCATGTACATAACACGTGTTGAAAAGATATAACAAAATGGCAGTATGCATAAGATGTTGGTTCAACTGTTCAATCTTGTCATTCAACATAAAATGGCGGATATATTTCTCTCTTCAGTATCTGTACTCTCACTTTAAGTTATTTAAGCACTTTATGATCTCTCTGAGAGGTATATTTGAGGTTAACTAATAGTTCACTTGCTGAATTTGGTCACAATTTGCAACATGCCCTTAGCAGTAACTATTTGCAGATTGATTGACTATGATCTGGTATGGTTGTATGCAATTTGGATTGCAATATGGAATTAGAATTTGGATTGTGAACTTTGTAGTTTGCAATTGTATGGTATTTGCAATTGGTGGAACTCTGAGTAAACACACATATAACTGTTTCGGTATACAGTTCTAATCACTTTATTAACAGTAGGAACATTATAAAACTTTTTTAAATACCTATTTTGGCCTCTCTGCTTCCATAAAACACAGCTCTCAGTGGAGTGAATGTCTGTTCAGCTTCTCTCTCTCTGGTGAATAATAATTTCTAGCAGCTCCTGCTAAGGAATTTCCCACACAGGCTGTGTGTGAGGCTGGCTGTGAATGGCCAAGACTCCTGCTGTGTGTGAGGCTGGCTGTGATTGGTCTAGACTCCTGCCCAGCAACAACAGTTTAACTCTATGCTTTCTGTTGTTTTTGGTGTGTCATTGAGCTAACCTCACATCCATATAATGAATCTTAAAGGGATTCTGTCCCCTCTTTTTACCCTATAGAGATGCGGACATGCACGGCTATATCACCGCTAGCATATCCGCAATATACTTGTTATCTCTGTGTGGTTTTATTTAGGGGGAAAAATTGATTGTATATACAGTACAGACCAAAAGTTTGGACACACCTTCTCATTCAAAGAGTTTTATTTATTTTCATGACTATGGAAATTGTAGATTCACACTGAAGGCATCAAAACTATGAATTAACACATGTGGAATTATATACAAAACAAAAAAGTGTGAAACAACTGAAAATATGTCATATTCTAGGTTCTTCAAAGTAGCCACCTTTTGCTTTGATTACTGCTTTGCACACTTTTGGCATTCTCTTGATGAGCTTCAAGAGGTAGTCACCTGAAATGGTTTTCACTTCACAGGTGTGCCCTGTCAGGTTTAATAAGTGGGATTTCTTGCCTTATAAATGGGGTTAGGACCATCAGTTGCCTTGTGGAGAAGTCAGGTGGATACAAAGCTGATAGTCCTACTGAATAGACTGTTAGAATTTGTATTATGGCAAGAAAAAAGCAGCTAAGTAAAGAAAAACGAGTGGCCATCATTACTTTAAGAAATTAAGGTCAGTCAGTCCGAAAAATTGGGAAAACTTTGAAAGTGTCCCCAAGTGCAGTCTCAAAAATCATCAAGCGCTACAAAGAAACTGGCTCACATGCGGAACGCCCCAGGAAAGGAAGACCGAGAGTCACCAGCCTCAGAAATCGCAGGTTAACAGCAGCTCAGATTAGAGACCAGGTCAATGCCATACAGAGTTCTAGCAGCAGACACATCTCTAGAACAACTGTTAAGAGGAGACTGTGTGAATCAGGCCTTCATGGTAGAATACCTGCTAGGAAACCACTGCTAAGGACAGGCAACAAGCAGAAGAGACTTGTTTGGGCTAAAGAACACAAGGAATGGACATTAGACCAGTGGAAATCTGTGCTTTGGTCTGATGAGTCCAAATTTGAGATCTTTGGTTCCAACCACCGTGTCGTTGTGCGACACAGAAAAGGTGAACGGATGGACTCTACATGCCTGGTTCCCACCGTGAAGCATGGAGGAGGAGGTGTGATGGTGTGGGGGTGCTTTGCTGGTGACACTGTTGGGGCCTCCACAGTCACCTGGCCTCCACAGTCACCGGACCTGAACCCAATCGAGATGGTTTGGGGTGAGCTGGACCGCAGAGTGAAGGCAAAAGGGCCAACAAGTGCTAAGCATCTCTGGGAACTCCTTCAAGACTTTTGGAAGCTCATCAAGAGAATGCCAAGAGTGTGCAAAGCAGTAATCAAAGCAAAAGGTGGCTACTTTGAAGAACCTAGAATACGACATATTTTCAGTTGTTTCACACTTTTTTGTTATGTATATAATTCCACATGTGTTAATTCATAGTTTTGATGCCTTCAGTGTGAATCTACAATTTTCATTTAAAGAAAACTCTTTGAATGAGAAGGTGTGTCCAAACTTTTGGTCAGTACTGTATATAAAATCATTTTTTTCCCCTAAATAAAACCACACAGAGATTGCTAATGTGAAGAGAGCACAATGGACATTTCTACTCTGGTGGGGCACAATGGGCATTTCATCTCTGAAGGGGGCATAATGGTATTGCTAAAGTGAAGGGGCCACAAGGGCATTTCTACTATGGAGGGGGAACAATAAGTTAATAATAAAACACAATTTAGAATATCTTACTAGAAGGGGGAAAAACTCAAACTCTCGCCATATGGAGCTACAGTATTCAGCTCGGAAATCCACTTAACCTCACGTTGTGCCAATAGACGCTTCCAATTGCCTCCCCTATTGCCCACAAAAATTCTATCAATCCCCCTTACCTTTAAGAGTGAACCATCACATGAATGGTGTGCCTTGAAGTGTCGGGGGATAGTCTTGAGGCAAGCAATATCGTCCTCATCCCTCGCTGCCTGTATACCCAAAACATGCTCTCGTCGATTTAGCTCACGTGATGTTAGACCCACGTACATGAGTTCACAAGCACAACTTGCAACATAAACCACACCGACCGTGTTACATGTAATGGTTAGTGATGAGCGGCAGGGGTCATATTCGAATTTGCGATATTTCGCTAATATTTTGTAGAATATTTGTCGAATATTTGCAAATTCGAATATTTGTTATATTCTATGATTTTTTTTGCTCGAAAAATCGGCAAGGTAATGATCGTGCAATATGCGAATTTTTATTGCAAATTTTTCAACTTTTAGACAAAGAATATTATAGCACTATGTTAGCTAAATTGCTCTATATTCGTGTTTTTTCCCCCGAATATTTGCTATATTGCTATAACTTAGTTTTTTTAAATATTCATAATATTCTAAAACAAGAATATATACGAATGCAATAGGACATCCAAGAAATCCATATTTTTTTTATTCTACCTTATATGTGAGGTTTATATGTTTGTTCAATGTATGAATATATGTGAATGATATTAGCAACTTTTTTTTTTTTTTTAAACCAAATTTTTATTTATTTAGTTTGTCTTCCATCTTATGCAAGTACAAGTTACATACAGCCAATGTACACCAGAGCATAAATACAAAGACAGATGTTACAAGAGTACGTCCGTGCTTATCACATCATTGAGACAAACCAAAATTTTCCAAGTTTTCATGTTAATGTGAACAAAAACCTTAACACTCCCTCCCACCTCCCCCCCCCCCCAGCCTAAGAAGACCGAACATTACCTCATGCCAGAGCTTCCTCTATCCCCTAGCCCATCCTGACCTTCCTTGTACCATTAAGACTATTCAAGATTTTACTGCTCCAATTTACCTAATGTACCCTTCAATAGCTCTAACAGGTACCAGGAGGTGTGTTTCAAAGGATCCATAAGTGTTTTGATCTCTAACAGTTCCAATACACAGCTAATGAAACCCTTCCACCTGCCCATTAGTTTTTTTAGTGCTTTTTCTGTGCACTGCTCTGCCGCGAAGATCTTCCTGTTAAGGCACCATTTTATTTGACTGATTATTTCCTCGATTGAAGGGATTGTCTGAAGCAACCAGTTTCTAAGTATACATCTTTTTGCCGCCATGATACAGATATGGGTAATCTGCGTTAACTTCGTACCTTCGGGATAGAAATGGAATAGTATTAACTCTGGAGTTAGTGAAATCGTGATATGCATCACATCTTTCAACCATTTTATAAAGGCCAACCAGAACTGTACTACTTTCGGGCAATTCCACAATCCATGGAGCAAATTGGAATTTCCCAACGAACATTTTGGGCAATGCGTTATTTTATTTGCTTGAATAGCTGATCTAGTATTATAAAACCCATATATGGCCCTGTGCGCTATTTTAAATTGAGTTTCTCTCCAAATTTCATTGGGGGTCATATTTCTTAGACATAGCCATCCCTTCAAGATATTCTCATTCATTCCTTGTTTATCAAATTCCTTATCCCATGCCCTGTATGGTTGGAGAGGGGAATTCTCCTGTTTAGCCTCTTGTAATCTACCTTGTAGCTCTGCTAATGATAACGAAGAGGTGGATGAGCCCCTCAACAGGTCAAATCTATTTGTGGGGAATTCTCTTCTGAGGTCAGCTATTCTACCTTCCCCATTTGTTGGAATTTGTTGGAATTTGTACCCTGGTGGTGACTGTGGACCAGTACATCACAAAGATTTTTCTCCCGTTGATAGGTTATTGATGGATAGGCAGGTAAGTAATTCTTCACAGTGTGATCCATGAGCAAAACATTCCAGTATTTGCTGAGGATAGATGATACTTCCATATAGCCAGAATTATATGATGTAATGAATCGTACCTTGTTGCTCTTTGAATACTTCAATAGAGGTCGATTATGTAAAAGAGTGGCTCTCTTGGTGTGTCCCGTTGTTATCCTCTTCTTAATGAAGATTCACTATATCCTCTTTCCCAGAATCTGTCGCATAATGCCTCGACTCGTATTTCAGACTGTCTATCCCGGGAACAAATTCTTCTCAACCGTAGGAATTGCCTCATGGGTATGCTGTTCCCCAATTTTTTCGGATGTGCCGATTTAGCATGAAGGAGACCGTTGACAGAAGTTGGTTTACGAAAAAGGTCTGTATATATATATCCATCACTTTCTACTTGCAATAGGACATCCAAGAAATCCATATTTCTTCGTCCTACCTTATATGTGAGGTTTATATGTTTGTTCAATGTATTAATATATGTGAATGATTTTAGCAACTTTTAAAGATTTACTTCATAGGTTGTATAAGTCAAGACTATCTAGCCCACGAAGAACAGCAAATTGCTATTAGGGTTAATTTGGATTACTTTTATATATTTTACTTTAAAGGGAACCTATCTTCAACTTTATGCTGATCTCACTGAGGGCAGCATAAAATAGTGACAGAAATGCTGATTTCAGCGGTGTGTCACTCATGAGCTAAAAGTAAGTGGTTGCTGAGAACCAGCATTATAATCATTGCAGTCCAGGCCTTCAAAAGAGTCAAATCTAGATAAGTCACCCGCTACAGATAGAGCCCACCTGGAGCTCTCTAGGAGTTCGCAGACCCGAGATTTGTTTGCGGCCTAGTCACAGCCAGAGGGCCTCGGGCTCAGTTTTAACCAGTGGGCGCGCGACCAACCAGACCTCCCATCTGACAGCCTGAGGGAGAAGCAGGGATCCGGAGGACTTCCGTGCTATGGTCCGGTGTAAAAGGGAAGCTGAGGAGCCTAGTGAGCGGGGTCCATTTTGGCCGTTTCCTCTGGGGTGCGTGTGAATCCTCTGAGGCGAGGGCGCCATCTTGGAAATCATCCCTCACACCAAAGGTGCCAGCAGCTGCCAGCGGAGAACACCATCCAGCCGTCGGGTACTGACTCTTCCAGACTGGACTGAAGGGGAGCCGACCTGCTTCTTGAAGAGATCATCAACCCTGCAAACCGTTCTTCCAGTTGAGGTACTGTTATCCTGCACCCCCTTATAGAAAGCCTGTGCCACTACAGTGTGTCCTAATCTCCCCAGCCCACATGTAAGCCAGAGGGAAGATCTATTGTTATGTTCATCTGGATACTTATCCTGCCTATTCTCTATCTGGAGGACTGTGTCCTAATGTTTTAAAAGCCCCTACTTTTCCTAAAGGGGGTCTCTCAATTGAGCATTTTCTTCACTTGTTAGAGCCACAGGCTTAATGTTTCTGGATCTTTAAATAAGATCACAGCCTGATTGGGCACCTTACTAACCTTTCTTGAGAATACTTAATACCCACGTGTATTGTAACATTAAACAGTGTCCTGTTCTTCAATCAAGGGACATAATTCACCTGTTTTGAGATGGTCAAATATGGTCAACCTGCAGAGAAAGATCCTGCTATACCTCAAAAAAAAAAAACGCAAGTCAGAGGTAATATGGAAAGATTTGTCACAAAAACGCCTGCATGTGCAGATCCTTCCACCCATGTGGTTGTGCCTTTAATCCTGGATGATACAATGCAAGTTGAGGTACAAGCTGCAGTGTCAGCTGACCTCCCTTTATCAAGGGACTTTTTTCAACAAACCCTCACTAATGCACTGTCACCCTTAGCACAGAATCTGCAGGAAATTAAACAGGATTTACGCCATATCGGGCATTGTGTGGATGGTTTAGAAGATACCACAGAAGAGCTATGTAATCATTCTAGAGAGATTGCCACCCACTTCAAAACCTGTCAAGATCATCTGAACCAACTTTATACCCATATAGAAGACCAGGACAATTGTAATAGACGCAATAATTTAAGAATTCGTGGTCTACCTGAAACATATGCTTCAGAGTCATTACTCTCTACAGTAAAACAGATTGCTATTGTACTACTAGGCGATCGTTACCCCCTTTTATATTGAAATAGAGAGAGCACATAGGGTGCTGAGACCGAGACCTTGCCCTGCTGATCCCCCCAGAGATATCATTTGCAAATTCCTGGACTTCAGACTTAAGGAAGATATGTTGGGGAAAGCCAGAGAAAATCCCAATTGGGCTTTTGAAGATCATCAACTTATACTATTCCAGGATCTAGCCCCCATGACTCTATATAAAAGGAAGCAATTGAAACCTCTTACGGACCTGCTACGGGGGATAAAAATAATGTACCACTGGATGTTTATATTCGGACTTGCCACTACGTTTGCGGGGAAAAAATTCCTTATCCAGTGACATTAGGACCTTACGGAACTCTTATCAGCACTAGGAGACCCCATGATCTCTATTGAAGATTTGTGCAATGTCCAGAATCTCCAAGCCTTCCCAGTACTACCTGCTCCGATCCCGTGGTCCACTGCTCAAACTGGTAGACATGGGAAAAGCAATAAGAGAAGGAACAGACAGATGTCCTCCAAAAATACGGACAAGATAACCTGAATGTTATGCCAATATACAATCTGTCTTATGTCTTAGGACATTTCATATGTATCTATTAAGAAGGTATTGATCTCCTGTTCTTTACCTGTTTCCTCACTACTTCCTTCTCTAGACTAATTAACATCTTTGCTCTTCTGTCTCTGAAGGGAGGAGGGGAGGGTAATGCCCTCATATGTGCGCAAACTATGCTCGCTCTCTCTCTTCTTGTCTGTATTCTAAAATATCCGTCTGCCTTTTAAAATGTAAAGGTGGCCCTTTCAGGGTCCTGTCTTCTAACTTTTATACCTTTGCGCCCCTGAGACTCATGGGCGCTAATCAATGGTTATTGTACCATTATGGGCTTGTTTGCCTAGTTTCACTTTGTGGTTTAGTTATTTCTTTTAATTGTTATATTTTCCAGCTTCACTGTGTTCCTGATTTTATTGTGTTGGCTGTAATTCCCCAATCTCCCCTGGGTAACGTTATGTATCTGTTTATTCCCAAAAACTCACAATGGTATGACACCTAATGTCTATAAATGTGAGGGGATTCAATTCCGCCTATAAGCGCTCTGCACTATGGAATGATGCAAATATGGGTAAATATGATATATTACTGGCTCAAGAAACTCATTTGCTAGCCAAGGATAATAGCAGATGTACTAATAAGCAATATCCACACCTTTCGCATCCTCAGAGGTTAAGAAAGCCGGTGTTCTCATAGGGATTAGACGCTCGGTCCAATTTAAATTACATGAAAGCATTATCGATCAAGAGGGACGTTATATTATTCTCCCTTGCTCCATAAATCACTCTGATTACACCATAGCTAATGTATATGTACCTAACTCTCATCAACTCTCTTTTCTTACACGTTTTTTCAAGAAACTGCTGGATTCTGCCAGGGGTTCCATCATATTAGGCAGAGATTTCAATCTACCCATTGATGCCTCTCTGGATTGTTCCAAGAATCTGGTGGGTTATCGTCCTGAATTGGCTAAGCTGCTTAAAACTACTCCCCTGCCTGGTGTCTGGCGGTATCAGCATGCGACGGAAAAGGATTTCACCTTTGCGTCTCAGGTTCATATCTCCCTGACTAGGATAGACTACTTTCTCATTTCCAAAAATGTATTACATAAAACCACATACACCGCAGTAGGCAATATTGCGTGGTCTGATCACGCTCCAATTTCCCTACATCTCTTAGATAACTACCCTAACCCGCCACTTTGGCGTTTTAACTCTTATCTGCTGAGAAATAACATATTTGGGTATCACATTAACGTCTCGACTGCATAACTTAGTGACAAGTAACTTCAACACCCTGAGAACAGAATTGTTAGAGGACTATACTGGGTATTCTCGGCACTTTATGTCCTGGATAGTCAGAATTAATGTGGTCAAAATGATTATATTACCTAAAATTCTTTATAAGTTTAGATGTATACCTCTTATTATACCCTCTAAAACACTGCGTTTATTACAGGCAGACCTCCTAAGATTTATATGGGGCAACAAGTCTCCTAGAGTGGACCGACGAGCTTTGTACCCAAATTTAAAAGATGGGGGATTGGGTGTCACAGATCTGGCTCGATATTATAGGGAGAACCTCATTGAGCAAAATAAAGAGTGGTGGTCACCTTCCTCACGGCAGAGGTGGACAGAGTTGGAGTCCACTTATAAAAAAGGGGCTCTTTCCCAGGTTTCCTTGCTGCTCATTCCTTGGTAGCACCTAGGCTTCCACCTTCCCTCTTAACTATGAGAGCCGCAGTGTGTACCTGGTGCCATTATATAGAAGAAGGGAAGCTTTTCTCTCCTATGAGATTTGAAATCCTGTTGGTGGTGATGAGCGGCAGGGGCAATATTCGAATTTGCGATATTTCGCAAATATTTGGGCGAATATTCGCCATATACTCGAGAATTCGCAAATCCGTGATCTCCAGGCATATTTTTCTTGATTGCAAAAATTTGCATAAAAAAAACTAATTGCATAAAAATCGCATAAAAAATTTGAATACACTGTTATTTAAGAAAAAAACTAATATTCGCAATTACAAATATATTTTGCGATATTCTAAATATTCGCAAATTCTCGAAATGCCGATATTCGCGATTAAAATTCACAATTCGAATATTCATGATCAACACTGCCTGTTGGTTGCACTTACCTATGGAATTCCGGGCCTCTCGCTGGATAAATGGGAGAAGGCTGGTATACTGTGTTTTGAACAGATATATGATGGCTCTAGCATGAAATCATTTGAAAATTTGCACCAGACATATGGTATCCCTAACTCCTGTTTTTACCAATATCTTTAAATTAGACATATGTTGAGCAAGACGGGACCATCTTTGGGTCAGCTGTCTAGGAGCACCCCCTTTAGTAGTTATTTCAATAATTGAAAGTGTCAAGGTAAAGGACTTTTGATTGCATACCAAGCTTTGGGCCCTGCTTTAGAAACCAAATTGGGGTGTTCCTGGACAGTTGAGAAATGGAAGGATGCATTTCATTGGATGATAGCTAATTCCAAGTGTAGCAATCACAACAAAATAGGAAAATACAGCTTAGATGGTATCTAACTCCTGCCCGTATAGCCCACATAGATCCTAACTATAACCCAAGCTGCTGGAGGGCTTGTGGGGAAAGGGGAACTTTAATGCACATGTGTTGGTCATGCCCTATTATTCTCCCGTTTTGGGAAAAGGTCTTTAATCTTCTTTCTTCAGTGGCGAGTTTCCCAATTCCTCTCAACCCTTCGCTAGTTGTTTTATTAATCGGGATAGGTGAATTGCCTTACAGTCACAGACCGGTCATAATGGGAGTTTTATCAGCAGCTAGGAAGCTTATTACTACCTCGTGGAAAATGCTGATCACTCCAAAGCTACAGTATCAGATTTGATCCCTTTAATGAAACAATATTTGCAACATAAATTATAAATATACAGGCTCTTATATAGAGCGTTCACAAACACTTAAAAGATAGGAAATATGGAATTCTTCCTCGTTTGCATCTAAAATTCCATTGATGGCTTTGTAGTGAGCGGTAATATATAATAAAAGCAGTGTGGAGAAGCGGTGAATGAACGGCTATATAATGACACAACTTATATATACACTAAGGGCTGTTTCACACTAGCAGATGCCGTGCGTGACATCCGCTCCGTGAATGACAGCCAAGACCCGATGCGGACAGCAGAGGCACGGAGCATTAACATGACTGATAATAATGCTCCGTGCCTCTCTGTCATCTCTTTACTATGAAATCACAGTGACAACTTTATCTCACTGTGATTTTGTAGTAAAGAGGTCACAGAGAGGCACGGAGCATTATCAATCATGTTAATGCTCCAGGTCTCTGCTGTCCGCATCGGGTCTTGGCACTCTTTCACGCAGCGGATGTCACGCTCGGCATCCGCTCGTGTGAAACAGCCCTTAGGTTATAATGCTACTCATACTTTGGTTTTGAGTGGTTAGGATATACTATGCCTTATAGAAGGATCACAACTTCTGGATTTGGAAAAATGACTATGTTATTGTAGTGATTATGTAGGAATATGATATATATCATAGGTGTCTGTTACATGTGATATTATTGACATTGACTTTAATAAGTGACGTCTTTAATGATTACTGTATTTCCTTTACTTAATCTGGAAAAATCAATAAAACTTGAAAGTAAAAAGAAAATTAGGCACATTATTAAATAAAATCTTCTGAATCACAAAAAAAAAAATAATGAGTCAAATCTACTTGAGGAGAGTCATAGTTATTCATAATCCCCTGCACTCTCATCCATCTGCAGATGGTTAGAAGTTCTCTTCTAGAGAGAAAGGGAGAAAACTAGGTAGAAGACTGTCAGACATCAGCAGATGGGCAGGAGAGCAGGAATTCATGAATAACCATGACTCTTCTCAGGTGGCCGGGACTCTTTTCGAGGCCCAGTCTGCAATGATTGTGATATTGGTTCTCCGCAACTACTTACTTTTATAAATGACAGACCGCTGAAATCAACTCACCTGTCTTTACTTTATTCCGCCGTTAGTATGGGTAGCACAAAGTGGATGACAGAATCTCTTTAATGATTAATATTATTTAACTAATCTTAAAGAGAACCTGCCACCAGCAGAAGAGGGATTCTAATATTCGTATCATAATAAGGGCAAATGTAACATCCCAGAGTTATGTTACCAAACTCTCAATCCCAGCTACCATATGTTAAGTGTAATTATATTGTCATTATTGTCATTGTATGCATTTTCTAGGCCTGTTCTATACATTTGCTGTAGTTTTCCATGTACATCAGCAGGTGGCAGCAGTATGTAGCAGGACCTTAGCCAGTTTAGTATTGCTAGACTGGAATAGTTCATTCCAGTTTAGCTCCCCCCTCTTTGAGGAGGTGTGGAATGCTCCCACATCCTGCCTCATGGGGAGGAAAGGAAGTTACAGTTAGTGTACCAGCCACCCCAGCTAGGGGAAGGTTGTGTTAGTCGGTAGAGATGTCCCGAACTATTCGCCGGCAAATAGTTCCCAGCGAACATAGCTTGTTCGTGTTCGCCGCTGCGGGCAAATATATGCGATGTTCGGTCCGCCTCCTATACGTCATCATTGAGCAAACTTTGACCCTGTACCTCACAGTCAGCAGACACATTCCAGCCAATCAGCAGCAGACCCTCCCTCCCAGACCCTCCCACCGCCTATCAAAAAGCAAGGACAGCATCCATCTTAGATTAATTCTGAAGCTGCAGTGTCACAAAGTTGTAATCGCAATGCGATTAATACAGGTTATATTAATCGCATTGCGATTACAACTTAGAGCTGGGTTCCTAATGGTTATATTGATAGAATATAACGAAGATTGAGAATATAGTGCTATATTCGTTGTCAATTCTAGTAATACAACCATTAGGAACTTAGATCTAAGTTGTAATCGCAATGCGAATAATGCAGGTTATATTAATCGCATTGTGAATTCAAGCTAGCGAATGCAAGCTAAGTTTCTAATGGTTGTATTGCTAGAATTGACGAATATAACGAATATAGCACTATATTCTCAATCTTCATTCTATTCTAGCAATACAACCATTAGGAACCCAGCAGCTCTAAGTTGAATTCGCAATGCGATTAATATAACCTGCATTAATCACATTGCGTTTACAACTTTCTCAAATCCGACAGTACATTCTAGCATGGAGCCGTTCCCATGGTGATGGGGACGCTCCATGAGCACGGAAGTCGGCAGAATCTCTAAGTTGAAATGCGATTAATTCAAGTTCTATAAATCGCATTGCGATTTCAACAGAACTTCTGCTGACTTCTGTGCTCATGGAGCGTCCCCATCACCATGGGAATGACTCCATGCTAGAATGTACTGTCGGATTTGAGAAAGTTGAAATCGCAATGCGATTAATTCAAGTTCTATAAATCGCATTGTGATTTCAACTTACCATACTCTGCGTCAACTACGTAATTTTCCATGGGAGTTTTGCCATGGATCCCCCTCCGGCATGCCACAGTCCAGGTGTTAGTCCCCTTGAAACACCTTTTCCACCACTATTGTGTCCACAAAGAGTACCTGTGGGTTTTCAAATTCGCCTTCCTATTGATGTCTATTGCGGTTCGCCCGGTTCGCACGTTAGCGAACATTTGTGGAAATTCGTGTTCGCGAACGGAAAATTTTATGTTCGCAACATCACTATTAGTCGGAGCTCCCAGAAAATAGGGACCCCAAACCAGGACCTTGTCTCGGTTGAGACCAGAGAGCCTTCCCAGCCTGAGCCATCAGCCTCAGCTGGTTGACAACAAAAGCAGCCACCTCCAGCCTCCAGGAAGAAGCATTCCCTGTGAGCCAAGCTGTGAGTCCAGGAGAAGCCAACTTCCTCCTCAGCTAGTCAGGCCCATACCAAGCAGAAGATAGACAGAGCAGAAGATAGATACCTGCCAGATTCTCCAGGCATATGATAGGAAGCAGAAGAGATATTGATCCCTGCCACATATTGCCAAAACCTGCTGGGACCCAAGACTTATGCTGTAACTCGTATGGATTTATGCTGCATTCAGTAAAGACAAGTTGGATTATATTACCCGTCTGGATCTTATTTACTGCTACAAAGTTCCTCAATTACTCCTACTAGCAACACTCAATTTATTGCAAGTGAGCCAGGATCCAGGAGTCCAGCCGTACCAAGGTAGGAGACACCGTTGACATTACACAGAGACATTATCCCCCTCTGGCATTCCTCGCCTGGTACGTGAGTTGCAACACCTTAAAGGGCCCTGAGACTATAACCTACGCACCCTGCAATTGGCATCACGAACGAAAACTATTAACTATACCTACACCAGTCAGTGCATATTATTGCGCCAGTGTGCATTAGTCCCAATCCGGCTTACTGCACAAAGAGATTACTGATATAAAAGTGAGGTAAACCTTACTATGCCCTTCTGATGGCAGCATCCATTTTTTAAACCCATACTTAGTTGTAATGTTGAGACTGTGGCATGAAGCATGAGTAGTAGTGTTCAGCGAACCTGAACTGTAAAGTTCGGGTCCGTACCGAACTTTACGATTTTTTGTACCCCAGACCCGAACCCGAACTTTGCCGAAAAAGGTCTGATTTCAGTTCGGTGTTCGGGCATTTAATAAAGCTTGTTGAAAGGCTGCAGGGCAGCCAATCAAGAAGCTTTTAAGCTGTGTGCATTTAGAAGCCATCACAGCCATGCCTACTAATGGCATGGCTGTGATTAGCAAGTGCATCATGTGACCCAGCCTCTGTATAAACTGGATGACGTGTAGCACTGGCCATCAGCTCTGAGTAGTAAAGGGACAGAAAGCAGGCAGCTGAAGTGAGGGACAGTGTTAGTGCAATATTTTGTGGGTACAATACACCATCTTTGCACCCCTGACACAGAAAGATAATCAAAAATCTGTCTGTTAATTCTGTGGGTGACCTACAGCAATTTTTTTGTGTGGGTGCAATGCAACATTGTACTTTGCACCCCTGACCCACAAATATCATAGTTAATCCGTCTGTTAGGTGCACGTCATATACCTATTTATTGCGTGAAGTACACCTGCACTGCATACGTGACAGGGAAAATAATACAGTTAATCTGTCTGTTAGTTCAGTGGGTGACCTCAAATAATGAGGAGAGCATCAAATAAGGGACGTGGCCCTGGTTATGGTTCTGCTGGGGTTGGTGGAGCTCCTGTTGCGGGGAGAGGATGTGGTCGATCTGTGCCAGCTACACACCCAAATGAAAAACCATCCTCAAGTGCACGTAGGCGACAGAATGTTCAGCGTTATTTTGTAGGCCCGAATACCGGTGTTTTAATGGTGAGGCCAGAACAAGTAGAGGCGGTAGTAGATTGGGTGGCTGACCAGGGCCGTCTTTTATATTGATTGGACCCTGGGCAAGAATTTACTTGGGCCCCCTGGATCCCACCTTCCCACACTCTAGCATACAATCACACCCTCCACCACAACACACACAAAATAAATAAAAAATCCACACACCTCGTAGAGTAGTAAACTTTAATAATGATGAGTGGCCACTAGAGGTGTTCCTTGGCAGTAATGTAAATGCTGCCTTTTTTTTCTGAAAAGGCAGTGTTTCCATTAAAAAGCTTGCAGAGACATGCTATAAACACCAGAACTACTACGTTTAGCTGTTGTGGTTCTGGTGACTATTGTGTCCCTTAATATAGAGGGAAAAAAAAGAATCAGCACAAAAGTATCAAATAAAATGGCTGTATCATTATTCTAAAAATTTAAAAAGGACAACTTCTGACACAAATATATAGTATTTTGCAGATTGTTATATATATATTTTTTTTTTACAATGTGCAGATAGTACTGTACTACTAACCCCTCCATCCACCCCTACATACAGGGTAATACAGCACCACATACCTCTTACATCCAGTGACGTCTCTTTGATGTAGATGCTCTCTTTCCTCATCTTCTCCCTTCAGACCTTCAGACCAGACCACCATTTTTCAGCCATTTCTCGTCTCTTCAGTTTGACAAACAAAATCTTAGTTTACTACCTTTCTATCATCCTCCCATCTTCTGGACAAATCATGCTACCACCCCCAATACTGTGCTGCTGTGCTCCCCAATACTATACTGCAGAAACAGATAAACCCCCTCATAATAGTAGTACCATGCAGATAGTACCCTTCAATAATTATTGGCACACAGTGCCCTAAAATAACTGCGCCCAGCAAATAGTGCCCATGACACTAATAGTGTAAACATAACATCCCCCAAAAATAATTGTGGTAAACTGATACTGTGCCAAGATGTCCCCATAGTAATAGTGCTCCCAAAAGTCCCACCAATAAGATTAATTCTCTGCTAGAGCACACATGTTAGTAATAGTGCTCCTACAGTGCACTCAACATGTCCCCACTGTGCCCCAGAAGTAATAATGCTCCCATAGTGCCCATACTAGTAATCATGTTCCCCATAGACCCCCAGTAGTAATAAAGCCCATCATAATGCCCCCTAGTAGTAATAATTCTCCTTATAATGTGCCAGTGCAAAAAATACTCCCTTTTAATGTCCTCATAGTGCCCCCATAATATTCAAGTATAAAATACCCCTATATAGTGCCCCCAGTAAATGTCCCATAGTGCTCCTCTCCCCCTTCTTCCTAGTGCCCCCATAATGTACCAGTATAAAATACCCCTTCTAAGTGCCCCCCATAGATGAGCCCATAGTACTCCTCTCTCCTTCCCCATAGTACCCACCATAATGTGCCCTAGTATAAAATACACCTATACAGAGCCCCCCATATAAAATGCCCCTTCTTTGTGGCTTTAGTAGAAGCCCCCAGAGTGTTTCTCTCACCCCTTCCCCCATATAAAATACCCCTTCTTTGTGGCCTCAGTAGATGCCCCCAATAATTTCCCAGTAAGAAGTGCCCCATAGAAGCCCCCATAGTGCCAACCAATAATGTGCCAGTAAAAAGTGCCACCAATAATGTGCCAGTAAAAAGTGCCCCCATAGATGTCCCCACAGTGCCCCCCAATAATGTGGCAGTAAGATGTGCCCCCATAGATGCCTCTAATAATGTGCCAGTAACAAGTGCCCCCATAGATGCCCCTAATCATGTGCCAGTAACAAGTGCCCCATAGATGCCCACAATCATGTGTGTGCCAGTAACAAGCCCCCCAGAGATGCCCCCCAATTATGTGCCAATAACAAGTGCCCCTATACATGCCCCCCAATAATGTACCAATAACAAGTGCCCCTATACATGCCCCCCAATCATGTGCCAGTAACAGATGCCCCCATAAATGCCCCCAATTAATGTTCCAGTAGTAGTACCATATAAAGAAAATAAACACTTATACTTACCTCCATCAGGCTGGCAGTGATGCGATGCAGGTCCCCAATCATGTGCCAGTAACAAGTACCCCCATAGATGACCCCCAATCATGTGCCAGTAACAAGTACCCCCATAGATGCCCCCAATTATGTGCCAGTAACAAGTGTCCCCATAGATGCCCCCAATCATGTGCCAGTAACAATTTCCCCCATAGATGCCCCCAATAATGTGCCAGTAACAAGTGCCCCATAGATCCCCCCAATCATGTGCCAGTAACAAGTGCCCCATAGATGCCCCCAACCATGTGCCAGTAACAAGTGCCCCATAGATGCCCCCAATCATGTCCTAGTAACAAGCCCCCAGAGATGCCCCCCAATCATGTGCCAATAACAAGTGCCCCTATACATGCCCCCCAATCACGTGCCAGTAACAGATGCCCCATAAATGCCCCCAATTAATGTTCCAGTAGTAGTACCATATAAAAAAAATAAACACTTATACTTACCTCCATCAGGCTGGCAGCGATGCGATGCAGGCCCCCAATCATGTGCCAGTAACAAGTACCCCCTTAGATGACCCCAATCATGTGCCAGTAACAAGTTCCCCCATAGATGCCCCCAATAATGTGCCAGTAACAAGTGCCCCCATAGATGCCCCCAATCATGTGCCAGTAACAAGTTCCCCCATAGATGCCCCCAATAATGTGCCAGTAACAAGTGCCCCCATAGATCCCCCCAATCATGTGCCAGTAACAAGTGCCCCCATAGATGCCTCCAAATCATGTGCCAGTAACAAGTGCCCACAAAGGTGTCCCCAATCATGTACCAGTAACAAGTGCCCCCATAAATGCCCCCCAATCATGTGCCATTAGTAGTACCATATAAAAAAAATAAACACTTATACTTACCTCCATAAGGCTGGCAGCGTTGCGATGCTGGCCTCTTCCGGCCTGTGTCCCGCTCTGTACAGCTCAGGCGGCGCAATGACGTCATCGCTCCGCCTTCACCGGCCTCTGATAGGCTGAAGGCCTAGTGCCTGCAGCCTATCAGAGGAACGGGGAAGGGAGACGCCTCTCTCTCCCATGCCCTGCTGCAGCACTTCCATCTGTATTGCTGTCCTGAGGACGGCGATTGAGATAACTATGGAGGTGAGCACTTCCACAATGGAAGAGCTCATCTCCCTGTGCCCTGCCGCCACCCCCCACGTAACCACTTGCTAGCGGGACTCAAGAGGCAGCTGTCTTGTGCCCCCCAGTAGCAACCTGTGCTCGGGGCAGCTGCCCCTTTTGCCCCGCGTTAATGACGGCCCTGTGCCTGACAGTGCCTCCAGTTCCTTCACATTGTCTCCCACCCCCTGCTGAAAGCACAGAATTGGCACCTGCAGCCCATGGGCATCTGTCTTTCACCTCACCCCCTTGCAAATCAGCCAAGTAGTCTGAGCCCCAAGTCATGCAGCAGTCTCTTATGCTTTTTGATGACTTTGCTGGCAGGGTTTCCAAGGCCGTCCACATAGCCCTGCTCCAGAAGTGGAAGAGATTGAGTGCACCGATGCCCAACCACTTATGTTTCAGGATTTGGAATGGGAGGACCACTGCAGCACATCTCTAATAATGATGAAACACAGGTGCCAACTGCTGTGGCTTTCTGCAGTGTGCAGACCAGCAAGGAGGGCAGGGGTGAAGAGTTGGTGCAAGATGATGTGAAGGATGATGACATCCTAGACCCCACATAGAATCAAGGTCATGCGAGTGACTTGTGCAGTTTGGAGGAAGAGGTGGTGGTCACACAGCACAAGCCGCACAGCAAAAGAGGGAGCAGGGTGCAAAAGCAGAGTGGCCGCCCCCTAGCTAGTACGCCTTCTACTGCCCACCGCACCCAGGGAATGAAGCATACCAAAGCCAGCTCCAAGGAGTTCCCTGGCATGGCAGTTCTTCAGAAAATGTGTTGACGACAAAACGTGTGTGGTTTACACGCTGTGAATCAGAGCCTGAAGTGAGCCATAAATGTTCTAAACCTGAGCACCACCTGCATTAAAAAGCGTCTAAATGCAAAGCACGAGCTGCAGTGGAGTAGACACCTCAAAAACCACAAAATATCTCAGGCTCCTCCTGGTCCCTCTTCTGCTGCAGTCTCGGCCTCTTCCTCCCCCTCTGGAGTGACAGTGGCACCTGCCACCTCACAAACAGAGTATGTGGCAGCAACACGACCACCTCTGTCACCATCACCAAGCATCTCCACACTGTCCCATGGATGGGTTCAGCTGTCCATCTCCCAAACACTGGAGAGAAAGAGGAAGTACCCCTCTACCCACAGGCGATCCCTAGTCCTGAATGCCAGCATTCCTGGCCTTTGAAATGCTGTCATTCTGCCTGGTGGAGACAGAGACTTTTAAAAATGTTATGGCGGTGGCTGTACGTGGTTCCCAGCCGCCACTACTTTTCCAGACGAGCCATCCCCGCCCTGCACAACCAAGTGGCGGACAAAATTAGGTGTGCTACAGTCAGCTACACAGGGGGTGCTGCCATGTCATGCCTGCCGGCACTCCAGGCACCGTACTGTGAGAGCTGTGATTCTCTAGGACCTTATATGACATCATCACCATGTGACCAGTAACCTAGCAATATTACTGGTCATATGGCTATGAGGTCATCAAGGTCCTTTCTACCAGGAGTGTTGCTGTAGGAGAAATTTGCCTTAACTTGGAGCTTTTTTTGTGAAGATTACATCAGAAAAAGGTTGACAGGGGCTGTTATGCTAATATACAGCAATGGCCGGACTGAGGGGGGGCGGAGCCCCCTTCAGGGGAGGCCCCCATGACGGGGGTTTGGTTTAGTGAGCTAGAGGGGAGGGGGGGTCGGAATAGGGCGGTGGGAAGGCTATAGGTAGGGATAGAGGGTAGGATAGGTTAGTTTGAGCTGGGGGGTGGAGTTAAGGGGTTAAATAGGGAGGGAAGAGGAAGGCAGGATGCCATTTTAGGTAGAGAGGAGAAGCTGAGGTTAGCTTACCGGAGAGATGCAGCGACTGGAAGCCATGATCAGCGAGTTGCGGGCAGCGGTGGAGGTGCGGGGCCCAGCGTGGGCTCAAGAGCAGATTCAGCTGCTGCTGAGGGGGCTGAGTGAGGTGTCCGTTTTGCCTCACTCAACTGTTTTACAGCCACGGCGGGCCAGGCCGCCGGCGCGCCTTTCCCCATCGGCTTCCCCCCCTCGGGCTCAGCGCCGTATTAGGAGCCCCTCTAGGGACCCTCCACGTCGGGTGCCACCGACACCAGCTTCCTCCAGGCCCCGACGTGGGAGGAATCCTCAATGTAGGCGGAGCCTTGTGGGTGGCCGGGCCCGGCCATCTACTCCTGCAAGCGGCGATGGCGTGAGAGCGTGACCGGGTACTGCGGGCGCCTCTGTAACTCCTGGCACAGAGGCGGCCCCTCGGCGTGGGAGGTCTGGCGTACAGCGCGGGGCTGCTGCAGGTGGATCCGTCGGTGGCAGCAGGCCCCAGGTAGCAAGCAGAGCGATAGACTCCGCCCCCAGAAGCAGTTCCGAAGTGACCGTTAACCCCGGCGTCCCTGGTCTGTGTGGGGCCAGGGGACAGGAGTCAGCCAATCTCAGGAGATGTCAGGAGGTCCGGGCTGTGGAGGGATCCTGCTGCTCCGCGTGTTCCTGCCCAGGGTGAAGATGAAGGTTCCAGCGGCATGGTCTATCCGGGAGAGGACGTCCCTGGTCCCAGCGGGTCCAGGGGACGGCGGGATGGCGACGGCGTGACGCAGAGGAGAGATCTTCAGGAGTCAGGACTTGTGGCTGATGGGGACACAGCGCCCAGGCAGCCAAGTGAGATTGCATGGGGACCACTTGCGCAGGTAGTGCAGGGCATGGGGGCTGGGGTGGGGGGTGTATGGGGGGGTTGCATGGTTGCGCTATGACGAGCAATTCCGGCAGCGGAAAGCGGTGCGCCCTGAGATGCGGTGGGACCATAAGGACATCGCCTTGTGGTTGAAGGTTACGGCCCCAGTGCGTTCGGTGCAGGCCTTTCGGGGGGGGGGGTGGCGGCAGTGGGGGGACGGGCAGTACGGCGGTTGCCTCAGCAAGGGGACTGTGTTTTGCCCTCAATGAGGGCAACTGTAGGTTCGAGGTTAAATGTAAGTTTAAGCACGAATGTTCAGGTTGCGGAGGGACTCATGGGGCAGCGCGGTGTTTTAGGGGGGGGCAGGCAGGGTGGAGCCGGTGTTAGAGGGGGAGATAGTTCTGGAAAAGTGGGTGACGCCGGTGCGGCTGGTAAGGATGCAACCGTACTTAGATAGGTACCCCAATAGGGAGGCCGCAAGATTGTTGGGTTTTGCAGAGGGTTTTAGGATTCCGTTTGTGCCAGGGGTGGCGGTGTTGCTCAAGAAGAATTTGCGGTCGGCTAGGGAGCATCCGGAGGTGGTGGGGGAAAAGTTGGGGAAGGAGGTGCTGCTCGGGCGGATGGCGGGTCCGTTTTTGGCGCTGCCTGTTAGCAATTTGAGGGTGTCGCCGTTGGGTGTTGTCCCCAAGAAGGAGGCGAATAAATTTCGCCTTATACATCATCTGTAGTTTCCGAGGGGCTCCTCGGTCAACGATGGGATTGACCCGGCGGTTTGTTCTGTGGTGTATACATCGTTCGACGCGGCAGTGGGTTGGGTGAGGCGTTTTGGGGCAGGGGCATTGATGGTGAAGAATGACATTGAGGCGGCGTTTCGGTTGTTGCCGGTTCATCCAGAGTGTCAGCATCTGTTGAGGTGTTTTTGGGATGGTTTTTTTTTTCGTGGATCGTTGTTTACCCATGGGGTGTTCGCTGTCGTGCGCTTATTTTGAAACGTTCAGCTCGTTTCTGGAGTGGGCGGTTGTGGACTCGTCAGGTTGTGACTCGCTGATTCATTACCTGGACGATTTTTTGTGTATAGGCCCCCCGGGTTCGAGGGTTTGCGCTTTGTTGTTGGAGACGTTGGGCTCTATTTTTGGGAGGTTTGGCGGAAGGCAAGACGGTGGGGCCGGTGACGGAATTGAGTTTCCTTGGCATAGTGATTGATTCAGTGAGGATGGAGTGTCGGTTGCTCGGTGATAAGCTGGAGGATCTGAGAGGTCTAGTGGCAAGGGCGATTCGGGTGAAGAAGTTGCAGTTGAGGGAGATTCAGTCGCTTTTGGGGAAGCTTAATTTCGCTTGTCGGATCATGCCCATGGGTCGAGTGTTCTGCAGGCGGTTGGCGCAGGCGACCGCGGGGGTGGTGGTTCCGCATCATTTTATCCGGTTAGGGAGGGAGTTGCAGGCGGACTTACAGGTTTGGAGTTCTTTTCTGGACCAGTACAACGGTCGGTCGCTGTTTATGGGTGGAGTTGTAGAGGCTTTTGATTTTGAGTTATTCACTGATGTGGCGGGGAGTTCGGGCTTTGGGGCTTTTTGTGGCGGGCAGTGGTGTGCTGGAGTTTGGCCGGCGGCGTGAGTTGAACGAAGTTGGGTACGGAATTTGGCTCTGTTAGAATTGTTCCCTATTGTGTTGGTGGTTTTGTTGTGGGGGGAGCGTTTTAGGGACCGGAAGGTTCGTTTTCACTGCGACAATATGGGGGTGGTTCAGGCAATTAATGGGCTGTCGGCATCGTCGCCGTTGGTGGTGCGGCTGCTGCAGTGGTTGGTGTTAGAGTGCTTGTCGCTTAATGCCTGGGTTGTAGCGGTGCATGTGCTGGGGTGGACAATTGTATTGCTGACGCCCTTTCTCGTTCGCAGTGGACTCGTTTCCGCCAGTTGGTTCCAGAGGCGGACGCGGTTGGTCTGGAGTGTCTGGCTTGCCTGTGGGAGCTGTTGGAGGAACATTGATGGGGCTTATTCGGGCGTCCTTGGCTCCGGGTACGTGGGATAGGTATATGAGGGCTTGGAGGACCTGGGAGGATTGGTGTTCTGTGTTGGGTGGGGGAATGGAGGAGCCGGAGTTAGCTTTGTTGATGTTTTTGGGTCATGGTAGGGAGCAGGGTTGGTCGGTTAGCAAGGTTAATGGTTACATGGCGGGGTTGGCTTTTAGTTTTAAGGCTCGGAGGATGGTGGATGTTACGAAAGCTTTTCTGGTGGTGCAGGCACTGAAAAGGTGGCGGAGGATGGGAGCTGGGGTGGATGGGAGGAGGCTGGTTTCATTTGGGTTGTTGCTTAAGTTGGGGGGTCAGTTGAGGGGGGTCTGTCGGTCAGAGGGGGAAGCGTGGTTGTTTCGGTTGGCTTTCTCACTGGCCTTTTTCGGGGCGATGCGTTTGGGGGAATTGGTCTGTCCTTCGGTGAGTCGGGTGGGGGGACTGTTGAAGGGGGATGTGGAGTTGTTCGTGGATAGGGTGGAATTTGTTATCCGGCGGTCAAAGACGGATACGTTGGGGAGAGGTCGGAAGGTGGTGCTTTTCCGGATTGACGGTTGCGAGATGTGCCCGGTTCAGTGCTTGCGGGATTATGGGATGGGGGTTGGGGGGGTGGGATGGGGGTTGTTGGTCCATGCGGATGGCTCCTTTTTGTCTCGCTTTCAGTTCTCGGCTGTTTTTTCTAGATGTTTGAGCCGGGTGGGGATGGATGGAGGGGGGTATTCTAGCCACTCCCTTAGGATTGGGGCGGCGACGGAGGCTGCTAGATGGGGCCTGGGTGAGGATGTTATTAAGCGGATTGGACGGTGGGAGTCGGCGAGGTTTAAGTCGTATGTTCGCTTGGATCGCTTATAGTCAGGGGTGGTGCGCGGGGTTTTTGTTGTGTCAGGTGTAATGTTGTGGTATTGTTCTTTTGTTTCTTTTGTTGCAGGTGCGGCGCCTGCTCTGGTGTGGATTCTGGGGCATTCCTATGTCTTCTGGGGGGCTGTCCAGGCAGCGGTTCGGCCGGATGGTCAACAGCTTGGTTTTGACAGAGAGTCTGCGGTGGTAAGGTGGATTGGGAGGCGGGGTATGGTTTGGAAGGGGGTGTTGCCGGAGGTTCACATGTTTGTTAGGATGGATAGGGCGCCGGATGTGTTGGTGGTCCATGCGGGGGGCAACGATTTGCCGGCAAAGCCTATCCAGGAGCTGATTAAGGAGGTCAAATGGGATTTCTTGCGGTTATGGTCATTGTTTCCGGATATGGTGACCGTATGGTCGGACATTGTTCCTCGGCAGGTGTGGAGGGAGGTGCGGTCGGTGGATGCGGTGAATAAGGCAAGGGTGAAGGTGAATAGGGCAATAGGGCGTTTTATGGCTAGGAATGGGGCGGTTGTAGTTAGGCATAGGGAGTTGGAGGCTGGAGTGGGGGCTTTTTGGAGGTCGGATGGTGTGCATTTGAATGCTGTGGGCTTGGATATGTGGAGTTTGGCGCTGCAGGATGGCATTGAGGTGGCCCTGAGGTTGTGGAGGAACGCCCAGAGTTGAGGTGGTCAAGTCCGGGCGTTGGTGGCGGTGGGGGGGGTCCTTGGAGTTGGTCATGGTGGAATCTGAGGACAATTGGGGGGCCCTACGGTTGGGCTGGACTCCCAGGTGGACCGAGAGGTTGTGGTGAATCGAGGGGGGGTCATTCGGTGGTGCCTTTGAGCTGGGCGTTACGGCTGGAGGCAAAAATGGCTCACCCGGGTTCAGCAGCTCGATGTTTGGGGCTTCAAGGATTTCCCCCCATTGGGGGTTTACAGTATTATGTATGTTATGTTGTAATTGTTATTTAATAAACGGCTGCTGTGGCCATTACATTTCCAGCTGGTGGTCCGTGTTTTATTGGGTATGGGGCTCAGTGGCGGGGAAGTGTAATGGTGGGAAAGGGGGGTTGTTAGAAGGGGGCTATTAAGGTGAATGGAGGTGGCGAACGAGGAATAACCAATACCCTCGTCAAGCAATGGCCAGACTAAGGGGGGGCGGAGCCCCCTTTAGGGGAGGCCCCCATGACGAGGGTTTGGTTTAGTGAGCTAGAGGGGAGGGGGGGTCAGAATATGGCGGTGGGAAGGCTATAGGTAGGGATAGAGGGTAGGATAGGTTAGTTTGAGCTGGGGGGTGGAGTTAAGGGGTTAAATAGGGAGGGAAGAGGAAGGCAGGACGCCATTTTAGGTAGAGAGGAGAAGCTCCCGCCCACCCTTCCCTTTTTGTTGGAGTACTTCAGGGATCGGGGTTGGGTTCTGGGGAGGGTTTTTGTGAGGAGGGTCATGTCACAGCGGCTTGTGGGTGTGGGGGGGGGGGGTCCATGGAGTTGGTCATGGTGGAATCTGAGGACAATTGGGGGGGCCCCACGGTTGGGTCTGGACTCCCAGGTGGACCGAGAGGTTGTGGTGAATCGAGGGGGGTCATTCGGTGGTGCCTTTGAGCTGGGCGTTATGGCTGGAGGCAAGAATGGCTCACCCTGGTTCGGCAGCTCGATGTTTGGGGCTCCAAGGACCTCCCCCCCATTGGGGGTTTACAATATTATGTATGTTATGTTGTAATTGTTATTTAATAAACGGCTGCTGTGGCCATTACATTTCCAGCTGGTGGTCCGTGTTTTATTGGGTATGGGGCTCAGTGGCGGGGAAGTGTAATGGTGGGAAAGAGGGATGTTGTTAGAAGGGGGCTATTAAGGTGAATGGAGGCGGCGAACGAGGAATAACCAATACCCTCGTCATGTAAACTACTGTATAGTGGGGTGATGTATACTGTGGGGGCCTGTATACTGTGGGGGCCTGTATACTGTGGGAGCCTGTATACTGTGAGGGGCTGTATACTGTGGGGTACTGTATACTGTGGGGGGGCTGTATACTGTGGGTGCTGTATATTGTGTAATGCTATACTGCTGTACTGTATAGTGTGGGGTGCTGTATCGTGTATAGTTTGGGGTGCTGTATATGGTGAGGTGCTATACTGCTCTACTGTATACTGTGAGGTGTTGTATACTGTGGGGTGCTGTATACGGTGAGGTGCTATACTGCTCTACTGTATACTGTGAGGTGTTGTATACTGTGGGGTGCTGTATACTGTGGGCTGCTATACTGCTCTACTATATACTGTGGGGTGCTGTATACTGTATAGTGTGGGATGCTATACTGCATACTGTGTGGTGCTGTATACTATAGGGTGCTATACTGCATATTATGGGTTGTTGTATACTATAGGGTGCTATAATGCATACTGTGGGGTGCTGGGGTGCACTGTAACGCTAGGGTGAGCCGAGCCCTGGACTCCTTCCTGCAGAGCGGTGCCCACTTCTAGCCCAGAGCACTGATCCTGAGCCGCTGGAGTCTTCAGAACTGGAAGTATTTACAGTCATTCACTGTACTCTACCAGATGTGTGGATTTTTTTTGTGTGGGTTGTGGTGGAGGGTGTGATTGCCTGCTAAGGTGTGGGAAGGCAGGATCCAGGGGCCTCAAGTAAATTTTTGCCCAGGGTCCAATCAATATTAAAGATGGCCCTGCTCATGTTGCCTCCGCCTACTTTGCTTCCTCCTCTACTGCCTCCTCATCCGGTCAGCGTAACACCTTCATCAACAACTTAAGAATAGCCAGGGGAAAACGACAGCAGGCTGTTTTGAAACTCATCTGTTTGGGGGGGAAAAACCAACACCGCGCAGGAGCTGTGGACGGGCATGGAACAACAGACTGATGAGTGGTTGGTGCCACTGAGCCTCAAGCCCGGCCTGGTGGTGTGCGATAATGGGCAAAATTTCGTAGCAGATCTGGGCCTAGCCAGTTTGACGCACATTCCTTGTCTGGCACATGTGCTGAATTTGGTGGTGCAAAGGTTCCTGTAAAATTACCCCAATAATTCAGAGCTGCTGCAAAAAATTCAGGGAATCTGTGCGCGCTTTCGGCATTCTCATCTTGCCGCTGCTCGCCTGTCTGCTCTGCAGCAAAACTTCGGCCTTCCCAATCACCGCCTTATATGCGACGTGCCCAAAAAGTGGAACTTAACCTTGCACATGCTGGAGAGACTGTGCGAGCAGCATCAGGCGATAGTGGAGTTTGAGGTACAGCACGCACGGGTGAGTCGTTCTGCCGAACAGCACCAATTCACCACCAATGAATGGGCCTCCATGTGGGACGTGTGTGCCGTGTTGCGCTGTTTCGAGTACTCCACCAACATGGCCAGTTCTATGTCTCCTTGAAAAAACACTTTGGGTGATGATGGAAGAGGATGTGGCACAGGAGGAGGAAGAGGGATCATTTCCACAATAATCAGGCCAGTCATTCACAAGTGGCTCGGAGGGTGGGTTCCTGCACCAACAGAGGCTAGGTACACAATTGTCTAGCCACGGCACAGTTCTGGAGGATGAGGAGGAGGAACTGTGTTCACAGCAGGGTGGCACCCAAAGCAGCTCCTGGGCATAACTGGAGCATGGCTGGGTGGGGATACAGAGGACACAGACGATACACCTCCCAGAGAGGACAGCTTGTTGTTGCCTCTGGGCAGCCTGGCACACATGAGTGACTACATGCTGCAGTGACTGCGCAAGGAATGCCGAGTTGCCCACATTCTAACCAGTGCTGATTACTAGGTGGCCACCCTTCTGGATCCCTGCTACAAGGACAACGTGCCATCCTTAATTCCGTCACTGGAGCATGATCGAAAGATGTGCGAGTACAAGCGCACACGGGTAGATGCGCTGCTGATGGCATTCCCACCTGATACTGTGGGCTCAGTGGAAGCACAAGGCGAAGGCAAAGGAGGAGGTAGAAGTCGCCAATGCAGCTGGGGCACCACCAGCACCTCAGAATGGAGGGTTAGCATGGCTGAAATGTGGAAAAGCTTTGTTAGCACGCCACAATAACCAGCACCACCAGCTGATATGGAACATCTTAGCAGGCTTACTGACTGATGGGTCTGCCCCATTCAACTTCTGGGTCTCCAAATTGGGCACATGGCTTGAGCTTGCCCTTTACGCCTTGGAGGTGCTGGCCTGCGGCCAGTGTATTGTTCGAACGTGTGTTTAGCACGGCAGGGGGGGGTGATCACAGACAAGCGCAGCCGTCTGTCCATAGCCAATGTGGACAAGCTCACATTCATTAAAATGAACTAGGCATGGATCTCACAGGACTTGTCTGTACCTTGTGCAGAATAGACAAGTATACCGGACGCACCCAGCGATTGTTATACCACAGCGCACTTTCTCTTTGTTTTCTTTTTATATTTCCATATGTTTTGGGGTCTCCCAAATTTATTTAAAAAAAAAAAATACAAAAATAGTGTTGGCTACCTCCTCCACCACCTCTTCCACCTACACCGCTACGTCCACTGCCTCCTCAACCTCCTACTTCACTTTGACCTCCGCCTCCTAGTTCAAGATCATTATTTTTTACTTTTGTTTTAATTCTATGTTATTTTAATTAATTTCCCTATTAACATTTGTTTGCAGGAAAGAAACAAAAGATATTTTGTGTGGTCTTCCAAGCGGCACAATCAGCAACAGTTCCAAACAACAGGAGTAGGTCTCTTCTCCTTTCCTAACCAAAATAAACTGCAATTCAGGGTCCGCGCTTGAACTTTATCAGTATGGAACAGTTCACAAACAGCAACACTTCCACAAGATGATTTTTTCTCTATTCAAATCAATTCCAGCTCCTCGGTCTCAATATCCACCAGCAATCACAGGTTATTGAAACACTACGTATTTTATTTTACTTACAAGATCGACACTTGCTCACATCACATATAAAATCAATTTGCCTGACCCGGGTTTCGCTGTCCGCTTCTTCTGGGGTGTTCTCTAGTCACACGTGGTAAGTCTCTGTGTTACTTCCGTTAGATCAATTTCCAAATTGTAAAAATGTTTGAACACCATCCTCAGACACCATTTGTTTGCAGGGCAATTGTCCTGCTCTTACCCCTATTTCGCTTCCTTTTGCAGCCCTCAAGTCCTTTTATCACTTTTTTAGGTCCATTTTAGTGCCCCAAAATTTAGGACCTTATTGACTTCAATGGGGTTTGGTGTCAAGTTCGGGTCCCGAACCCGAACTTTGCGGCGAAGTTCTGCCGAACCTGGCGAACCCGAACTTCCAGGTGTTCGCTCAACCCTAGTCAGTAGTGTTGTGTCTGTATCCATGTGTACAGTGTTTTTACCTGATCATATAGTACTTGCTGGACAAGATTTTATCCACTTTTTCACTCAGTCATTTTCATAGCAGATCATAACAGTTTATGCAAACTATAAAATACCTATGCAATGGTCTTTCCATACAAACAATAAAATCTAGCATAAAAAACTGGTGACAAGTTATCTTTAAATGAGCTGTATAATTATAAATTAGAAAAAAAAATTGTCAAGAGAATAGTATCAAGTCCTCAAGTATACAGCTTTGCAGAAATGTAGCAGGAGATTTGTGTTCTTCTGTTTTTCTTGTAGTGTTATCATGGGGTGTTGTGCTTGGCCAAATGCGTGTGAATTACTCTTAGGACTGCTTCATATGAGCGTGTCCAGTGCGGGAATCATGCTCTGTGTTTGTGTGAGTGTGATCCGTTGTTCTGTACACTGCTTGTCTAGCAGGAGCGGACTGCTTTATACTGATTTATATTGTGAAGAAAGGAAAAATATCCGGCACTGGAATGATATTCAGTAAAAAAAATCTTTATTTAACGTAACATAAATCCAAGTACAAACAGATCCTCGTTACAAAGATGTAACCACTAAGGACATCTGTCCGAAACACGTCAACAACTGCTTTGTGCGAGGATCTGTTTGTACTTGGATTTATGTTATGTTCAATAAAGAGGAAGTTTTTTTACTTAATAGTATTCCAGTGCCAGATATTTTTCCTTTCTTCATATTACCTGGATAACCTGTTCCTTCCGTGCACACAGAGTTTCCACACAAGGTGAGCTGGATATGTAACATTTTGAGTATGAATTATAGCCATTTTAATCATTATCTCCAATGTTTGTCCTCCTAGTCCGCATATTATGGGCAGAATATCCCATTTATGAGTTATAAGTTTTGATGACGCATGAAAGATGTGATCACCTGAGAAACCAATATTTGCTCACCTGTAGGATGATTGACGACATGTTTGCAGGGAGCATTCACCAGGAAAAAACTTTGGTTCCTAATAATTGGACCAACGATCTGAATTTGCAAAAGAGCCCATACTTGTTCTCCATTGCAATCCTAATTGTGTGCATTTTGGGGTACAAATAATTATTAACTTTTATTAACTCTTTCTGGGTAAGAATGGAGAAAAAAACAGCAATACCGCCTTGGGCTCTTTACTTTTTTGTGATGTTCCCTTAGCGGCATAGAAAATGATGCTTTTACTATCCAGGTCAGTACAATTACAGCAATGTTACATGCATATAGCTTTTTTTTTTACGTTTTATTACTTTTGCACAATAAAAACTTTTTTTATATATATATATATATACAGAAAAGGGTTTTGCATCACTGCATCCCAAGATCTATAACTTTTTACATTTTCTTGTAGTTTTCGTTGGTATTATTTTGCGGCACATAAGAATATTTGTTCACTTTTAATTACTTTTTGTAGTGGCAAATATGCAAAAATAGTAATTCACTTTGTAAGATAAATTGCATAATGATTGTAAAGTTTGTGTTGTAGGGATACAGAGGGGATTTTATTTTTTTCACTGCTTTTCAATTGAGAAAAGGTGGGTGTATGTGCTTTTTTTTTACTTGGAATTTTTTTTGAATAAATATTAAATAACTTCTATTTTTTACTATTTATAGATCCCACAAGGGGATTTTGACATGCCATCCTCTGAACGCTTTCATAATTGAGTGTATTACTTATGTAGTACAGTGTATTATGCTGTCAGAAGAATACTGACAGGAAGCTATTAGCTTATAGGGCATATATACAGCCTACACCTGGGCTCCTTTATTGGACCCCTGGCTGCCATGTACAGACATTGACAACCCGCAATCTCATTCGCTTCAGTGCCAGTGTCTAATAGAGAGAACGCTCTCCCTCTCAAATGACCTAGATGCCGCATTCTCTATTGACCAAAGCCTCTAAGGGGTAAAAATTTCCAGGATGGCGCTTTTCTACAACAGGCCATTAAAAGCAGGATCCAGGCTGTCATGAGAGGATGATGATGACAATGACTGTAAAGTGCTGCCAATTATGCTAGCGCTAAATAAGTGGGTTACAAAATAAAAAAATGAGAGAGCCAAGCTCCTGCTTTCTGCGGGACTAGAGACCTGTATACTCTGTACTAGGCATCCAGGACTAAAGCCCCTTTATGTCTGCTGTAAAAAGGGGTATCAATGGTCATTAAAGGATTAAAACATATATTACATCATTATTATTATTATTTTCATAATGTATTTATAATCTCTCTATATTTTCAGGGACTTAGAGTTGATTTATCAAACGTATTTTGTCTCGAATTTCAGATTAAATTGCTACTTTTTTCTATGGCTTAAGATAAATTTATCAATAATCTGCAGTAAGCCAAAGTTATTTTTTGCTCATGTTAAGTCAACTTCAGAAATCCAGCTGTGTGTGGCCGTTTCTTTGGTTTTTGGCCTTATTTAACACAGGAGACTGTCTCAAAAAAATTGTCTTAGCTGCCCTCCATACCTGACCAGCCGTAACTGTGGCAGGTGAAAAATGTGCTAGCTTGCCTATGCACTGCTTTCATAAATGTGGTTCACAGACTGCTACCTTGACACAAATAGACAAATTTGAAGACAAACTTCAAATCGTCCTCTATAAAATCAGGGCCATAAACATTACTTTATTACCTATATGCTTGCATATGTCTACATGCCAATATGTAACATCTCCTATTAGGATATATGTCATGGGGACCTGTGGCATCCATTTTCATCAAAGCGCTGTGGAATACGTTGCCAATATATAAGCAAATAAAATAAATATATCATAGGTGGGAGTAAGGCCTCTTTCACATGGGCGTCACTTTTTGGTACCCAGACCCAAACTTCTTCACTGAAGTTCAGGTTTGGGTACAAGGTTGTGTAGATGTTATTATTTTCCCTTATAACATGGTTAATAAAATAGGGCTGGAGGGGTTAAAAAAAATAAAAAATAATTTAACTCACCTTAATGCACTTGTTCACGCAGCCCCGCTTTTCTTCTTTCTTCAGGACCTGGGTAAAGGACCTTTGATAACATCACTGCACTCATCACATGGTCCATCACCATGGTGATGGATCATGTGACGGACTATGTGATGAGCGCAATAACGTCACCACAGGTCCCTTTCCTCCTGCACAGCAAAGAAGAAGAAGAAGAAGAGAAGCCGGGCTGCGCGAACAAGTGGATTAAGGGGAGTTAAATAATTTTTTATTTTTTTAACCCCTCCAGCCCTATTTTATTAAGCATTCTGTATTAAGATTGCTATTATTTTCCCTTATAACCATGTTATAGGGAAAATAATAATGATAGGGTCCCCATCCCGATCATCTCCTAGCAACCATGCGTGAAAATCGCACTGCATCCGCACTCGCTTGCGGATGCTTGCTATTTTTACGCAGCCCCGTTCACTTCTATGGGGCCTGCGTTGCGTGAAAAGCGCACAAAATAGAGCATGCTGTGATTTTCACGCAACGCACAAGTGATGCGTGAAAATCAGCGCTCATGTGCACAGCCCCATAGAAATGAATGGGTCCGGATTCAGTGCGGGGGCAATGCGTTCACCTCACGCATTGCACCCGTGCGGAAATCTCGCCCGTGTGAAAGGGGCCTAAGGTAAATTACAATGCCTTTTTATAATGTTATTAAAGGGGTTTTCTGATGACCGGAGATATCCAACACCTGGGACTCTCCCCTATCAGTTGTTTGAGAAGGCCCAGCACTAGCAGTAGTGCTGCGGCCTTCTCACAGCCTTTCCAGTGATAACACGTTCATTGGTTACGTGGCCTGGGAGCAGCTCAGCCCTATTGCAGTGAATGGGGCTGAGCTGTGATACCAAGCACAGCCACTATCAAATGGATGGCGCTGTGCTTGGTGAGCACTGGGGGTGCCTTCTTAAACAGCTGATCGGTGGGGGTTTCGGTTATCAGAACCCCCACCGATCAGATACAAATGTTCTCTCCTGAGGATAGGTCATCAGTATAAATATCTTTTAACAGATCATTGTTAACAGAATAATTGCACTAGGGTTAACCCAAAAATACGTTAAAATACATTAATAACCATCTGCAGCTATCTCCCATTTTCATAAAGCAAGCACGATGAGATATTCAAAGTTTACTGGCATCTCTGGTGTAATTTTGGTTTAGTCTCATAACCAATGATAATTCAGCAGAAACGTTACACTCTTATTTTAAAGACTTTAGAAGGATTTATCATAGACCAGCATTTTACGCCAGTCTTTGATATCCTCTGCACTGCCAGAAGATGCACCTAATTTATGATGAGGCATACACTCGTCATAAATTAGGCGCATCATCTGTATGTACATGTATGTCCGTGCACCCAAAGTGAAATCTTTGCCAGCTTGGAGCTGGCTTAGATTTCAGTCTTCTTTTATGCCATAAAACTAACGTAAAATAATATAGCTATACCTAGGTTTGGACCCCTAGAGTAGAACCTCCGGGATAGGGTGGCAGTTTCGTTGGTACTATTTTTAGGGTACATATGATTTTTGGTTGCTCTATATTACACTTTTTGTAAGGCAAGGTAACAATAAATAGCTGTTTTTGCACTGTTTTTATTTTTTGTTATTTACAACATTCATCTGACAGGTTAGATCATGTGGTATTTTTATAGAGCAGGTTGTCGCGGACGCGACAATACCAAATAATTTTTTTTGGGTTGTTTGTTTCAGTTTTACATAACAAAGCATTATTTATTTTTTAATGATTCTTTAGTGTCTCCACATTCTGAAAGCCATAGTTTTATTTATTTTTTGGGCGACTGTCTTGTTCAGCGGCTCATTTTTTTTTTTATAAGATGTCGGTTTAATTGGCACTATTTTGGGGTGTGTATGACTTCTTGATCGCTTGCTATTACACTTTTTGTGATGTAAGATGACCAAAAATTTATTTTTTTGCACATTTTTTTTTTTTACGGTATTCACCTGAGGGGTTAGGTCATGTGATATTTTTATAGAGCAGGTTATTACGGACGCGGTGATATCTAATATGTCTGCTTTTTTTTATTTATGTAAGTTTTACACAATTATTTCATTTTTTAAACAAAAAAAATCATGTTTTAGTGTCTCCATAGTCTGAGAGCCATAGTTTTTTCAGTTTTTGGGCGATTATTTTGGGTAGGGTATTATTTTTGCGGGATAAGATGACAGTTTGATTGGCACTATTTTGGGGTGCGTATGACTTTTTGATCGCTTGCTATTACACTTTTTGTATTGTAAGGTGACAAAAAAATTGCTTTTTTTACACCCTATTTATTTTTATTTTTTTTACAGTATTCACCTGAGGGGTTAGGTCATGTGATATTTTTATAGAGCAGGTTATTACGGACGCGACGATACATAATATGTCTGCTTTTTATTTATTTATGTAAGTTTTACACAATGATTTCATTTTTTAAACCAAAAAAATCATGTTTTAGTGTCTCCATAGTCTGAGAGCCATAGTTTTTTCAGTTTTTGGGCGATTATCTTGGGTAGGGTATGATTTTTGCGGGATGAGATGACGGTTTGATTGGAACTAGTTTGTAGTGTGTATGACTTTTTGATCGCTTGCTATTATACTTTTTGTGATGTAAGGTGACAAAATTTAATTTTTTACGGTATTCACCTGAGGGGTTAGGTCATGTGATATGTTTATAGAGCAGGTTATTACGGACTCGGCAATACCTAATATGTGTAGTCCATTTTTTTATTTTTCTTTGTAATCAGTAAAAAATGTTGTTTTTTATATTTACATTTTTTTTTTTGACCCAGACCCACTTGGTTCTTGAAGCTCCAGTGGGTCTGATGTCTGTATAATACAATACAGTACACTTGTATATAGTGTACTGTACTGTATTTTCACTTTACACTTAGTCTTATCAGACTTCTGCCTTTAGCAGAAGTCTGATCAGACTTAGCCTTACCATGGCAAGCCGGAAGCCTGTGAAAGCGTCCGGTTGCCATGGTAACCATCACCCGCTGCCACAACAGAGCAGTGGGTAATGGGGGCCCCCTCCCTCTGTGATCCCGGCAAGAATAGGGGGCTGAAACGGCACAGCAGCCCCCGATGGGAGAGGGAGGGAGCTCCCTCCCTGTTAACCTCTTCCATACAGCGGTCTCTATGGACCGCAGCATGACAGGGGTTAAACGGCTGACATCTGTGAGCACGGATGTCAACTGTTTCAAGAAGAGTGTCAGCAATGTGCTGACACTGTGCTAACCGCTTGGCCATCCTGAGAGAGGGGGCAGGCGGATGACCTGTACGCCCTATGTCCCCAAGAGGTTAAGGGTACTTTCACACTAGCGTTATTCTTTTCTGCCATAGAGTTCCATCCTAGGGGCTCTATACCGGAAAAGAACTGATCAGTTTTATCCTAATGCATTCTGAATGGAGAGCAATCAGTTCTGGATGCATCAGGATGTCTTCAGTTCAGTCTTTTTGACTGATCAAGACAGAGATAAAACTGCATCATGCTACGGTTTTATCTCTGGCCCAAAAAACTGAACACTTGTCTGAATGCCGGATCCGGCATTTTTTTCCATAGGAATATATCAGTGCCGGATCCAGCATTTAAAATACCGGAATGCCGGATCCGTCCTTCCGGTCTGTGCATGTGCAGACCGAATAAAATGTGAAAAAAATAAATGCCGGATTTGTTTTTTCGGATGACACCAGAAAGACGGATCCGGCATTTCAATGCATTTGTAAGACGGATCAGGCATTTTTCAGACTGATCAGGTTCCTGATCAGTCTTACAAGTGCCATCAGTTGGCGTCCATTTTGCAGGATCTGGCAGGCAGTTCCGGCGACGGAAGTGTGAAAGTAGCCTAACATATGGACACTGAAAATTTAGAAAATGGACCTAAGCCCCTCCAAGGTCATATGAATCCTTAGGAGCTACTTGAGATGTACTAAATCTTTGGCACTCATCACGAATGAACAGACACCAAATGGTCCCCGTGCTCATCCTTACTGCACTAAGGATGTCTTCATTTTATAAGAGGCAGAAATACTGTATATGTTTTATATCATACCGTATCTTTCTCATGTCTCGTGCATTTTACTATGACCTCATAATACTACTACATCTGTTAAGTTCCAAAATAGAAAAACAAAAAGCAACCAAAAAATTGAAAAACACTTCAGAGAAAGACTACCATTCAGAATATAAAAACAGGGGCTATTTGAATATGGAACCAAATGAGCTATTGGTTCCAAAAACAAACTGTCCTTATGGTAGAGTTACTTTAGAGGTTGTTCCTGTTAGACAAGAAAGCAGTATGCACATCGCTATTGAAATGAAAACCTCATTTAACACCGTGACGAGCTTCAGGTCATGGCAAGTCAGCATGTAATCACTTTTGTATGAGTTTTCATCTACCTTTTCTGTATTTTTGGACTTGTTCATAATCCTTTTGACTAATCCAATAATATGGAATATTATTTGGAGCTGACAGACTGTGTTGACACACACAAGGCCCACAGTAAAAATGTCAGCTAAGGTAAGAATATAGAACGCAGCAATCAGTTGGAGAACTTAGAAGGGATGCTTGTTTTGTCTTGCAATCCTGTTGATGTTTGTAATTTGTTAAAAATACACAATAAAATGCTAATAAATAAATCCATTTCCCAGTAATTTGATAGATGTTCATGCTATTGTGTTGATTAATTTAAAAAAAGTTATTCAATGAGAAAGATGTATTTTTTAACTCAATATTCATACTATAGCACTGCTATACCAATGAAAATGGTATAGTACAGGGATGCTCAACCTGCGGCCCTCCAGCTGTTGTAAAACTACAACTCCCATCATGCCCTTCTGTAGGCTGATAGCTGTAGGCTGTTGGGGAATGATGGAGGGCAGTAGGTGAGGATACCTGGTATAGTATATTAAAACTGGTGCAAAATAAAACTGGTTTAGTTGCCCATAGCAACCAATCAGATTACATCTTACATTTTTAGCAGATCCTTTGGAAAATGAAAGCCGGAAGCTGATTAGTTGCTATGAGCAACTAAGCCAGTTTTCCCTTACACCAGTTTTGATCAATTTCACTCGTAGTCCTTATTTAGTCATCACCATAGTGATATAAAGCTCTTATTTAGATCGGTAATCTAATGTTCAGTTTTCTGTTGCTATGAAGGGAAGATGTCATCTGCCAGTATAACAGATCGAAGAATTGGGATAATAGTACGACAGCTCTATTGTTCTCTTGACAGGCCTAGATAAATATGTCCTCCAAACAGCATTGCACTTGTAAGGCTACTTTCCCACCAGCGTTTTTGCTGGATCCGTCATGGATCAGCAAAAACGCTTCCATCATGATAATACAATCGTCTGCATCTATTATGAATGGATCCGGTTGTATTATCTTTAACATAGCAATGATGGATCTGTCTCTAAAACCACTGTAAGTCAATGGGGGACAGATCAGTTTTGCTCCGTCTTGCTCCGCATCCCAGGACGCACTCAAAACCGCTGCTTGCGGCACTTTTGTGTGCATCATGGGAATGCAATGAAACAGAACGGAATGCATTCTGGTGCACTCTGTTCGCTTCAGTTCAGTTTTGTCCCCATTGACAATGAATGGGGACAAAACTGGAACGTTTTCCCCCTATGACAGATCTCAATAGAGGAAAGAGAAAGTAGCCTTAGGGCTCATGAACACAAACGCATTTTTTTCCTGTGTCCATTCCGTATTTTTTTTGCAGACCGCATGCAGAACCATTCATTTCAATGGGGCCGCAAAAAAAAGGAAGTTACTCCGTGTGCATTCCGTTTCCATATGTCCGTATTTCTGTTCCTCAAAAAAATACGGAATGCACAAGAACGTTATTCGTATTTTTTGTGGATCTGTTTTTATGCGGACCGCAAAATACATACAGTCGTGTGCATGAGCCCTTAGAGTGATGATTTAGATGAGCTTCTCTTCCCCTTTATTTCTCTGGCCTCAGTGATGGTCTGACTGAGAAAGTCAAGCGAGGCTGTTGTAGTAAAAGTCCAAACAAAGGAGTAAGTTAAAGAGCCAAGACATGAAGTAAAATACATGGAGTGATTCCAAAAAATGATATCCAGAAAAATATCCATCTATTAAAAAAAATCAAATAGAATATTTACATATAGTATATAGGCTGTTCATATGTGATAAAAAAAAATTGATGGTAGTGCCCCTTTAAAAGACATTACGGAAGTGTCTACCACTACCTTAGCTGGAATTTGACTCCAATCTCAGAAAATTATTTAAGCTGGTCATTTTACACCAAATGAGAGGATGAGCACATTAACAGTATCAAACATACTAAAATCTGGCGAATTGTGTCCAGTACTCCCAGTATATATCAGATACGTCTGTTTATACAATAAAACGTATATACTGCAGTGCATGCAGAAAGTCCTCAGACCCTTTCACTTTTTTCACATTTTGTTACATTGCGGTCTTGTGCTAAAATTAAAACAAATTTTAGTTTTCTCCATCTTTCTGCACTCAATACCTCGTAATAAGAAAGTGAAAACAGAATGTTCAAATTTGTTAATTTATTGAAAAGGAAAAACTAAAATATTGTATTGACATAAGTATGCATAACCTTTACTCAGTACTTTGCTTCCATACTTTTTGGGTATGATGCCACACGGTTTGCACTAGTGGATTTTGAGATTTTCTGCCACTCTCCTCTGAAGATCCTCTCAATCTCTGTCAAGTTAGATGGGGATTATCAGTGGACAGCCATTTAAGGTCTCTCCAGAGATGTTCTATTAGGTTAACGTCAGGGCTCCAGCTGGGCCACTCAAGGGTGTTTATAGAGTTGTCCCTAAGCCACTCCTGTGTTGTCTTGCCTATGTTATTAGGGTCATTGTCTGCCCAGTCTGAAGTCCAGAGTATTGTTATTAAAAATAAGTGCCCACCCACTGAAAAACACACCCACAGCATGATGCTGCCACCACAATGCTTCACTGTAGGGATGGTATTGGGTGAGTGATGAACAGTGCCTGGTTTTCTCCAGACATAACACTTAGAAATGAGGCAAAAAAAATAAAGTTTGGTTTCATTAGACCAGAGAATCTTGTTTCCCCACAGTCTAGGAGTTCTTTAGGTGCTTTAATGTAATCATCAGGTAGGTTTTTATGTGCCTTTTACTAAGGAATGACTTCTTTCTGGCCACTGTGCCATAAAGACCAGATTTGTATAGTGATGATTGACCTTCTGATATTTTCTTCCATCTGCATACAGGCTCTTTGGAACTCAGCCAAAGTAACCATTGGGCACTTGGTCATATGTCTTACAAATACCTTTCTCCCCCCCATTGCTTATTTTGCTGGGGTAATCAGCTTTGGGAAGAGTTTAGGTTGTTCCAAACTTCTTCCATTTTATAATCAAGAGGCCTCTGTGCTCTTGAGAACTTTCAGTGCATATAATACAACAAAAACAAAGACAGGTGCACTCTGCGGTCTTACTAAGCCCTCAAACTGGTGTTAAATTTGAGAGATTAGCCAACATGTCCTACGTGAGGAAATGTCTGAGCCCGAGCACCGCGCCAAGGTTTCTCAAGTAGCTCGGGACCTAACGCTAAACCTACCTGGGCCATATGGGCAATACCAGGAGCCAGTGGGCAAATTACAGGAGCACAAGGTCCGACTCAAAGCAATCTCCCAGTAACCTCCAGCATGTGACCATGCATACAATGGGAGGAGGCAAAGAGCTCTGAGTCCCACCCAAGACTGGCTGATATAGCCCGGGCCTCACATGTGCACCAGAATGCTGCCTGTAGATGGAAATAAAGGCACATTCAGACTAGGAGTACACCTCCCAAAAAAAATCTAAATACAAACTACAAATTGGCGTGGTATTAAAAAGCAGGAAGTGCTTAACCCCGTATGCAGTGGTGCATCTATACCGGGGGGGGGGGGGGCAGATCCTGCACTTGTGCTCCGCTGCTAATGGCAATCCCCAGTAAAAATGCATACAATGGAGGATGCCTGCAGCGGACCACAAGTACCACAATGGACATCCTACACAGGATAGCAATTGTGTGGATGTGATAAACAGTATATATAATGCTGTTTTTGTTGTATTATATATACTATTTATCACATCCACACATTTGCTATCCTGTGTAGGATGTCCATTGTGGTACTTGTGGTCTGCTGCAGGCATCCTCCATTGTATGCATTTTTGCTGGTGATTGCCATTAGCAGCGGACCACAAGTGCAGTTTGTATTTTGAACTTTCAGTGCAGCAGAAACATTTTTGTAACCTTCTCCGCATAATCCTGTCTCTGAGCTCTATAGGCAGTTGTTTCCTCTTCATAGCTTGGCTTTTGTTCTGATATGAATTGTCAGCTATGAAACCTTATATAGACAGGAGTGTGCCTTTCCAAATCATGTCTAATCAAGAAACATCTCAAAGATGATCATTGAGAGGCCCCCAGAGCTAAATCTCAAGTGTCATAGCAAAAGGTCTGAATACCTAAGTCCATGCAAACTTTTAGTTTTTCCTTTTTAGTAAATTTGCAAAAAATTTGAAAATTCTGTATTAACTTTTTATAATGAGTTCAGATTGATGGGGGACAACTTGAATTTCCTTTTATTTTAGCACAAGGCCACACCATAACAAAAGGTGAAAAAAGTGAAAAGGTATGAAGTTACAACTGACATTGTTGATATATCCTTGTGATGATAGAAGCTTTTATTCTGTCAATGAATAAGTGAAAAGTTGCCAATGTACATGATACTCTATTTGGACGTCTTTTGGAGAATATTTGCCATGAAAAGGACCTTTCAGCTTTCATGAATTGTCTGTTTTAGTACATACTTGTATTCCCCATGAAATTACAGTTTTCGAGCATCTTTTCTAAGAACTGTACATGGTGTCATTCCTTTGTTTATCCTTCTAGAATTGTATGAATAAATTGATAAGTGGGTGTTGTTAGTTGAAAGACTGTCCCTGAACAGTCTGATCATCATCAATGAGTGATGCTAGTGTTAGTCTGTGCAGAGACACAACATTTTTGTAGGGGAAATGGTGACACTCAATTAACAATTTTCTCATCAATTTCCTAACAGGAATAGCAGAGGAATGGCAGAACACTGAGTTTTAAGAAATGTACTATTTACTCAAATAGACATGTCAGGAGACTGAAAGGCCCTTTTAAAGAGGTTTTCCAGAATTTTGAGATTGATGGCCTACCCTTAACACCCAAGACCCCCTCCAGTCATCTGTTTGAGTTGGCTTTGGTGCTCTGATGTGCGTCACAGCCTCTTCACATCACGTCCATTGGTCACATGGCCTAAGAGCAGCTCAATACCATTCTCAAAGGATCCAAGTGGCCTCCTCAAACAGCTCTTCAGTGAGTATTCTTGGTGTAAGACCCCATCAATCATGAGGATAGGTCATCAATATCAGAAAATCCCTTGAAGCATTTATACAATTATTTAAAAATACCCGCAATCTATTTTAATAATATATCTAAATAGAAATACAACTTTAATTAACACCCAGTATTTTGTAATTGTATCTAAAGGAAAGTTCTGTCGATCTTGAAAATCCTACCTGTAAAGAAATACATATGTCAACGTGTTATTTCAATTCTAAATTTACCACAAGTCACAATTAGTGATTGTAAATATATGTTTTCAATAAAAAAAATTGACATTGATTGACATCTCCAATGGTGTCATTGTGTTAAAGAACCAAGCAGTGACTACCAGTAAATACACAAAGTACACAAGTGTGTTTATTACATTTTGCAAGCACTTTGTTCTACATTTCAAAAACGCCACCATGAAGCTGTTGGCACATTTATGTACAAAACAGATTAATTATAATGCCTGCTACAAAGCATTCTTTGTGAAAATACAAACTCTAGTACCAGAGGAAAGCCAAAAAGCATCAACATTATTACACTGATCCATAGGACATTTGTTAAAAATCACAAACTGTTTGAGACACAAAACCGAAACACTACAATATAGAATTTAAAAGAGGTTTAGAAGAATATTTTTGAAAAGATTTTTTTTCAATACTGCACAAATTTGAGAACTGTTGACGGACATAAATGTCAAAACAAAATCTAGCTATCACTACTAAATGTTCAAGCATGCAACGGGTAACTATAGTAGCATTATGCTTAGTGAACTTCTTTACCAAAATCCTCATCATGAATGAGTATATTTAGTGAAAAAAATGTTTTCTTGGGGGTGGGGAATAATAAAATTGCTAACTTATTTCCCACAGGTCATTCTTTTGGTGGTTAATAAACAATTCATTAAGCCACTTTTCCTGTGTAAAATGAAAAACTGTTATTTAAAATTATAATTTAAAAGACACACTGATAATGAACTTTGATAATTCTTATAGTTTCAATGGATTTATTGCCATAATTGAATAATAATTGTTGCTGTCTGTATGAAAGAATATCTCGAAACATACATGGAAAAACTTGTTTTTGACCTATGATTGGCCACTCTTCCCCTCCAAATACTCTTACCATCTTTTCACATGCACAGGAAGAATCTTCTTATGCAGATGGTTGAATGGCAGTATTTCAGAACTACTATCACAGCTTACTACAGGAACTTATTTATACCACAAATAAAGGTTCCTCTGGCCTTAAAGTAAGAAGTTACAAGCAAGTCAAAAAAGGATTTTTCAGTTTCTGACTGGAGAATTTCTTTAAAAAGAACCTGTCCCGTTTTACCACAGATGATGCAGTCTGATCCGTGGGTAGCATATTACAGAGCAGGAGATGCTGAACAGATTGATATATACATTTGTGGGAACAGATTTTGTATAAATTGTATTTTATTAATTTCAATTCCTGTTCAGGAATGGATGATGACCCTACTGTTACTGATAGCTATCTCTGTATGCACAGTCAAGGACTGGCTGGCAATCACTGAGTAGCCCCATCTTCCAGACTCCTACACATCGAAGAGCAGGGATAGAAATTAATAAAATACATGTTATACTAAATCTTTTCCCACAAAACTACGAGCCAATCTGCTCAGCTCCTCCCGCTCTGTAACAGACTACTGACAGATGTGAGTAATTGTTTAATGTGACAGGTTCCCTTTAAGTGTACATGATTCCTTAATATAAAGAATGTAGCAATGTTGTTAGTTGAAAAACATATTCTGTACAAACCAACCGATAAAGACTCACCCACTTTACATAACTGAGAAGATACTCTGAATATTCCATTGCATTCCCATAAGAATACTTGCCTCCTTTCTTTAATATAAGAATATGGCAAACAACACCAATGACCCATTTTATGCCAAACCATAACTACCCAACTGCAGCTGCTACCATCATAACTTGTGGTGCATTCAACAAAACTATTGACTTCACTGTGATGAGAAGTACATGGTTTAGTGTGTTAGGGGCTTTGCAGTACTGAGTATGATTTCAGGGTGTGCATAAAGTGATCATAACAGGCTTATCCATACGCAGCTTTGTGTTCCTAATCCATAAAACATCATTGGCCATAGGAACCCTGAGAAGCAGTAATGTTCTTCTTTGATGATTAATCATCAGTTTCTAAGTAAGCACACCACCATGTAGGGTAGGCACCCTGAAACATAACTAAACTTTTTTTTTTGTGAAACTCTGATGCCCTTATCCTGAGAAAAGTGGTTTCAAAGTAAGCATATTGCTATGTGGGGTAGGTATCTCAGAACATTACTTTGCTTTTGTTGTGAAAATCTGATTCTGATAATTTTTATGCAAATAAGGTTTTTGGTGTACCATGGGTGGGGCCAGTCCATTTGGTGCACCCTACATCATCCCTAAATGTCATAGACTCTCGAACAGAGGGAGAGGCACTGGTTGGCATGACTGGTGAACCGATGGTGCACCAAATGAATCGGCCCCACTCTGTGCAAACCCTATCTGTATAAAAATAAGCATTTTTTTTAAGAATAGAGCATTTGATTTCACAAGACAAGCAGGGCAATTGGGAGGCTTATCCCACATAGTGGCATGCTTATTTTGATACCACATTTGGAGATGACAGACTTCCTGTGAGGAAAAAGGAAACTAGGTCTACATGTAGGTTACCTCTTATCCTAAAGTCCAGATTTAGAAAATGAAGGCAGTCTATCTCATAAACACAACTATCCTAAGCTATTTTGTCATATCATTGGGTAAAGATGGTACAATTAGAATACCGCTTTAAAGTGGGCTATTCATTTCATTATAGTTCTCTGCATTAGACAGATCAATAAGAAAAGCAACCTAAAGCTAAGTACTAAAACAACCAAGAAATAGATTATCCTATTAGCATGCACTATTCTATTTTGTAATGTGAAGCTAAATTGGCCAAGCCCCGGAGAGACACTGCAACAAAGCTAGATGTTTTCTTGTGCAGAATGATGAACGTGTTACACGCTGCGTAATACCACAAGTGTATGTGTTGTCACACATATCTCAGTTTTTTATGATAGTTTCAGCACAAATCATAGCAGGAGCATCTACATGGTCACTTACATGTATAGGGATAAAATTCCATGTGTAAAATGCAACACCCCATAGTCCAATATTGTCACTTACTAAATTTCCACCAACAACTACTCCATTACTATAAGTACAAAAAAATTTCAATGCAAGCGAAATAGGAAAAAAACAGAGAAAAGTAGTGAATGAACCCCAAGAGCTATCAAAATGAGCAATGCACTAACACTGAACGGTCACACAATTCATCAATAAAGTGCACAAAACAATATTTGATTCTGTTTAACCACTGACAAAATTCTTGCCTGAATGTTATAAAGACACTTCACAGCATTCCCAGAGCATTCCACGAGGCAGAACAGATGAAAACAGCAAATTTGGTCCAGTAACACTGTTATGTTAAAACCCTATGTAGCGTTTCACTGAAAAACTTGTACAGTACATCGGTTTCCTGGAATGATCTCAAAGTTGAACTACATAGAAAGATCCACGGCCAGTAAGGGGTAGAAATCTGCATACCCAATAATATTTCACATTTTAGACAATTTATGAAATAATATGTGAGAAAACATTGAATTCAGTTGATAGCATGACATTTATTTTACAACAAATAAAAAAAAAACAAGGGTTAAATAATAACTAGATGCCTACATATGAATTTCAGCTATAGATTATCTGTTGGTTAAACACGACTTACATGTTTGATTAAAATTGGGCATAAGATGTCATTTAAATGGGGCGTGCCCATGCACTATCCTCACAATATGCATGCTCACACAGTATACAGATGACTAGGTCACTGTAGTTGCCAGAGGTTCCAATAGCATATATTATACTGATACATAACAACAATAAAGAAGCACCTCTAAGCCTGCCTAACAGAAATTACACCTATGACTACTCATAGGGCCAAACACTACTAAGAAGCCTGAACAGTCCATGCATGGTTTAGAACTTAGAGCAGTAAGCATATTATTGTACATGCTTCTGTACAACGATCCCTTTGACGTTTACCTGTAGGTACAGTATAAGTAGATTTTGAAACTCAAAACTAAAAAGTATAAAAAGCTTTATCTTAAAAACATAGGAAACAATGCAAAATGTTTTATGTAAAACACATATAAAGTGGTTAAAAAAGGAAACAAACATCTTTATTTAACAGTTAATTTTCTTTATCTAAGAAACCAGTCACCTTATGACAATTTAGGAAAGACTATAAGGGTGTTCCATATTATATGACATTGTCGCACAGACCACTGTGAAGATGCAAAGTGCTGGTCAATCAAGGTTATGTAGATAGGTGGCATTTAACCTATCTTTAGGAAAAGCACTTCATTTATATTTTACAATGGAAGGGAGGCTGTTAGTTGAAACAACAAAGAACTGAAATGGTACAAAGACGTGGGAGGTTAGTTTTATGTGTAAGCATTGAGTCGCTCTTTAGAGCGGGTTGAGTGGATGTCATGCAGTTCCTGTTCTTCCTTGGATTTGATGTCCTCATATTTCTGCATTCGGCATGCATCTTTCACATAGGCCCAGTTAGCAGATAGCACCATCAGGTAGTGGACCTTAAAGAGATAGAGAACGAAAATGAGCATGCAGAACATTTCAGAACTACGGTACAATAACAATTTTCTCAAGAGGGACCTTTCCATAAATCAACTGTCCAGTCATGACCTAAGAAATTTCATTTAAAGAGGTTGTCTCACCTCAAACATCGCTAGGATATGCCACCTATGTCAGATAGCTGTGGGTCCTACCTATGTGACCCACAACTATCTCTAGAACAGAGCTCTCAAAGTGAAGGAGACAGCATCTCTCATGTGTGGCTGCCCTCCATTAATTTCCATGGGAGTGCCCGAAATAACCAAGCGCATGCTTGCTCAGCTATTTTAGGAAGTCCCATGGAAAATAATGGAGAACACACCGAGCAAGCGCGGCCACTGCTCTATTGACTTCTATGGCATTGCCGGAAATAGTCGAGCCAGTGCTCGGCTATTTTTGCCACTCCCATGGAGATTAATGGAGGGCGGCCGCGTATGTGCAATGCACTGTTGTTAACTTTGGAATCTCCGTTCTAGAGATAGGTGAGACCCACACCTATCTGACATTAGTGGTATATCCTAGCAATATGCCACTAATGTTTGAGATGGGACAACCCCTTTAATTCAGTACCTAGAGAACCTTACCTGTAAATTATTTTCTTAGGTGGTTGTTCCTTGGCTGCTTTTAAGCTCCTCTCCAATAGACAGAGCTCTGATCTGTGACTACAGCTTAGCTACAGTGTTTACAAGCAGTCTAAGATAGTCTGAGACACACCTCCTGCATTATTATTGGTTATGGCTGCTACTTTATCCCTTCCCCTGCAGCTGTGCCTCCTCAGATTGGCTGCTGCTTATAAACACAAGTCTATCACAGGCTCACCAGGAAGTCAGGGCATTAAGAGAAAGATAAGTAAACCATTAGTGAGAAAAAGATGAATATCAGGTAACTATCACACCTATGTAGAGTAAGTTAAACCTTAGTATGATGGAACCTGGAGGGTCATTTTAAAAGCACTATATAATACAATAGTAAACATAAAATACTGTTATTGTAAGAAACAGCCCAATGATGTCCCAAGTTTCATTAGTCTGTTTAAACTGTGTTAAAGTTGAATGTACAGGGAGTGCAGAATTATTAGGCAAATGAGTATTTTGACCACATCATCCTCTTTATGCATGTTGTCTTACTCCAAGCTGTATAGGCTCGAAAGCCTACTACCAATTAAGCATATTAGGTGATGTGCATCTCTGTAATGAGAAGGGGTGTGGTCTAATGACATAAACACCCTATATCAGGTGTGCATAATTATTAGGCAGAGGGATGCAGCACTCTTAAAATTGCAAAGCTTCTGAAGCGTGATCATCGAACAATCAAGCGTTTCATTCAAAATAGTCAACAGGGTCGCAAGAAGCGTGTGGAAAAACCTAAATAACTGCCCATGAACTGAGAAAAGTCAAGCGTGCAGCTGCCAAGATGCCATATTTCAGAGCTGCAACATCACTGGAGTGCCCAAAAGCACAAGGTGTGCAATACTCAGAGACATGGCCAAGGTAAGAAAGGCTGAAAGACGACCACCACTGAACAAGACACACAAGCTGAAACGTCAAGACTGGGCCAAGAAATATCTCAAGACTGATTTTTCTAAGGTTTTATGGACTGATGAAATGAGAGTGAGTCTTGATGGGCCAGATGGATGGGCCCGTGGCTGGATTGGTAAAGGGCAGAGAGCTCCAGTCCGACTCAGACGCCAGCAAGGTGGAGGTGGAGTACTGGTTTGGGCTGGTATCATCAAAGATGAGCTTGTGGGGCCTTTTCGGGTTGAGGATGGAGTCAAGCTCAACTCCCAGTCCTACTGCCAGTTTCTGGAAGACACCTTCTTCAAGCAGTGGTACAGGAAGAAGTCTGCATCCTTCAAGAAAAACATGATTTTCATGCAGGACAATGCTCCATCACACGCGTCCAAGTACTCCACAGTGTGGCTGGCAAGAAAGGGTATAAAAGAAGAAAATCTAATGACATGGCCTCCTTGTTCACCTGATCTGAACCCCATTGAGAACCTGTGGTCCATCATCAAATGTGAGATTTACAAGGAGGGAAAACAGTACACCTCTCTGAACAGTGTTTGGGAGGCTGTGGTTGCTGCTGCACGCAATGTTGATGGTGAACAGATCAAAACACTGACAGAATCCATGGATGGCAGGCTTTTGAGTGTCCTTGCAAAGAAAGGTGGCTATATTGGTCACTGATTTGCTTTTGTTTTGTTTTTGAATGTCAGAAATGTATATTTGTGAATGTTGAGATGTTATATTGGTTTCACTGGTAAAAATTAATAATTGAAATGGGTATATATTTGTTTTTTGTTAATTTGCCTAATAATTATGCACAGTAATAGTCACCTGCACACACAGATATCCCCCTAAAATAGCTAAAACTAAAAACAAACTAAAAACTACTTCCAAAAATATTCAACTTTGATATTAATGAGTTTTTTGGGTTCATTGAGAACATGGTTGTTGTTCAATAATAAAATTAATCCTCAAAAATACAACTTGCCTAATAATTCTGCACTCCCTGTATATGTGTTCCTGTGATTCTGGTCTTTTAAGACAGCAGTCATTGTAATATGATATTGGAGTGACACACACCCCATGAAGTCAGCCTGCCTGCTTGCAGACAGAGTATGAGAAGAGAAGCAGGAAGAGACCAGACAGGGAGCAGCAGCCATCTTAGCAAGACAAAAGACAGGTGTCTGTGCTGCTGTGTTGAGAGTTTGTGGAGATATTAGAGGACTTTCCTGTGCAGCCAAGCTGTATGCATTTCAGTCCAGAGGCGGACTGAGTATAAAGAGACAGTACAGTTAGTGGAGCCACGCTGAAAGGACTGTGCTGTTGGACTCCATTGCATCCATTTGGTTTCCCTACCTGCTGAGGAGGATTTCATTGCTTCAGATATTGTGATAACCATGAGGAACGACATTGGGCCCCACCACGCGCTTCTATGAACTATAAGCGGTCCACCTGGACCATTGGGAAAAAAGGGGGATGCGCACCAAACTGTGAAGTTAGGGATAGTTTTGGGAATATTGTTCATTCAGTGTCCGTACTGCAGGAACGGACGTAGTAAAAGTGGAAACTATAGCAGAATCTGCCTTGAATTGTTCATACTATACTGTGTATTTTGCTTGTCCTTCTCCCTGTTCTTTTACCTTTAACTTGCCTTTATTAACCTGTATTAAATGCATTTTTCTTGAACTTGACCACTGCGTGTGCATTCTTTTATGGTTGCAGAGCCCAATACGCCTTGCTCTCGGTTCACATTATTATCATAAATTATCTTAAAAATCTTTTAACATGGGAAAGCTGTTTGAAAGCTAGTAGTGCTTTATGTCTTTACATGTGCTAGACATGTGCTTTAGGTACTAATCTGTAGAATTGTAAATACACAATGATGCAATAAATGTTTTAAATTAATGTATTAAATAGAAACAGTTGATGAATGGCAAGTAATTTTCAGATAATTTTTAGACTTTGAACATTAACTGTATTCAAAATGTATAATTTTACAGAAACTTTGCGATTATATTACTAATTTAGCTGTACATTTTGTATTAAAAAAATACACCTTTTACAGGGTAATAAATCATAGGGTAATTGAGTCATAAGCAGGGCTGTGTTTTCAACTAGGCACCCGAGAGCACATCAGGACCGAACAGGGGGAGAGAGTATTTATCTATTTTTATTATTTTTTTTCACTTGGGTAACCTGGTCACAAAGTGGGCGAGAAGGGGGGGCTCTGGTGCCCTGCAAATACTCAGCAGAAGTTACTACAGACCAGGACCTGCTCTGTATATGCTATACTGCAAGAGCTGAGGGACCTGTGGTGACGTCATAGTCATGTGATCAATGCAGGAGGAGCCAGGGCTCAGCAATGGAGTAGTAGTGAGCCTGTGCCTTCTACCCCCTCCCTAAAATATATACTGTCATCCCATAATAATGGCATGTACATGCTGGGAGTTGTAGTCCTCGCCTCTTAAACCCCATCAAGGAATCCTCTGTTATCCCATAAAAATGGCCTTGGTATGCTGGAAGTTGTAGTTCTGTCCTCTTAAACTCCTCCACCCTCTCTTAAATATCCTTTGTTATCCCATAATAATGGCTTCGATATGCTGGAGTTGTAGTCCTCTCCTCTTAACACCTCCTCCCTGAAATGACCTCTCTTATCCCATAAAAACAATATCAATGTCCTGGTAGTTGTAGTCATCGTCACCTAACCCCCACTCCCTGCAATATCCTCTGATATCCCCCCATCTTTGGGGGATATGAAAGTGGTCCCGCTGACTGATGTGCGAGGTGTTAAGCTGATTGGTGGAGCAGGAACTACTACTACTCTACCAATCTGTGAAGTCACACACACTCCAGCACTGCCAACAAGGAAGCAGGAGCACCATGACTACTTACTCGTCTGCCCAGCCGGAAGCCTGTCTGCCTATGAGAAGCGCTGCCATCTCCGGTCTCTGGGCCTTGGCTATCCTAGAACTAAAGCCTGAACACTGCAGCACCCTCAAAGCTGCCTGAAGGCAAAAGATCAGAACTGAAGAGGCACCCCAAATCTGTGGTATGTCTCCCTGGGGGAGGTCTGCCGTATAATCCCATCTGCAAATTGCAGCTATCACTACAGATGAGATTATTCCGATTATGTGCAGATTACAAGAAATGTTTTCTAATGATATGCACTACAATGGTACAAAGTGAGCCATCTTACTGAAGCGGTCCTCCAACACCAAAATCAGTTTTCCCAGAGGAACACAGTAAATCAGTGAGGAAGTCCATGGACAAATGTGTCCAAGGACGAGACGGGATGGACAAAGGAAGAAGAGATCCTGAATAGAGTTGAGCGAACACCTGGATGTTCGGGTTCGAGAAGTTCGGCCGAACATCCCGGAAATGTTCGGGTTCGGGATCCGAACCCGATCCGAACTTCGTCCCGAACCCGAACCCCATTGAAGTCAATGGGGACCCGAACTTTTCGGCACTAAAAAGGCTGTAAAACAGCCCAGGAAAGAGCTAGAGGGCTGCAAAAGGCAGCAACATGTAGGTAAATCCCCTGCAAACAAATGTGGATAGGGAAATGAATTAAAATAAAAATTAAATAAATAAAAATTAACCAAAATCAATTGGAGAGAGGTTCCATAGCAGAGAATCTGGCTTCCCGTCACCCACCACTGGAACAGTCCATTCTCAGATATTTAGGCCCCGGCACCCAGGCAGAGGAGAGAGGTCCCGTAACAGAGAATCTGTCTTCATGTCAGCAGAGAATTAGTCTGCATGTCATAGCAGAGAATGAGGCTTCACGTCAGCCACCACTGCAACAGTCCATTGGCATATATTTAGGCCCAGCACCCAGGCAGAGGAGGGAGGTCCCGTAACAGAGAATCTGTCTTCATGTCAGCAGAGAATTAGTCTGCATGTCATAGCAGAGAATGAGGCTTCACGTCAGCCACCACTGCAACAGTCCATTGGCATATATTTAGGCCCAGCACACACACAGGCAGAGGAGAGAGGTCCCGTAACAGAGAATCTGGCTTCATGTCAGCAGAGAATCAGTCTGCATGTCATAGCAGAGAATGAGGCTTCACGTCAGCCACCACTGCAACAGTCCATTGGCATATATTTAGGCCCAGCACACACACAGGCAGAGGAGAGAGGTCCCGTAACAGAGAATCTGGCTTCATGTCAGCAGAGAATCAGTCTGCATGTCATAGCAGAGAATGAGGCTTCACGTCAGCCACCACTGCAACAGTCCATTGGCATATATTTAGGCCCAGCACCCAGGCAGAGGAGGGAGGTCCCGTAACAGAGAATCTGTCTTCATGTCAGCAGAGAATTAGTCTGCATGTCATAGCAGAGAATGAGGCTTCACGTCAGCCACCACTGCAACAGTCCATTGGCATATATTTAGGCCCAGCACACACACAGGCAGAGGAGAGAGGTCCCGTAACAGAGAATCTGGCTTCATGTCAGCAGAGAATCAGTCTGCATGTCATAGCAGAGAATGAGGCTTCACGTCAGCCACCACTGCAACAGTCCATTGGCATATATTTAGGCCCAGCACACACACAGGCAGAGGAGAGAGGTCCCGTAACAGAGAATCTGGCTTCATGTCAGCAGAGAATCAGTCTGCATGTCATAGCAGAGAATGAGGCTTCACGTCAGCCACCACTGCAACAGTCCATTGGCATATATTTAGGCCCAGCACCCAGGCAGAGGAGGGAGGTCCCGTAACAGAGAATCTGTCTTCATGTCAGCAGAGAATTAGTCTGCATGTCATAGCAGAGAATGAGGCTTCACGTCAGCCACCACTGCAACAGTCCATTGGCATATATTTAGGCCCAGCACCCAGGCAGAGGAGGGAGGTCCCGTAACAGAGAATCTGTCTTCATGTCAGCAGAGAATTAGTCTGCATGTCATAGCAGAGAATGAGGCTTCACGTCAGCCACCACTGGAACAGTCCATTCTCAGATATTTAGGCCCCGGCACCCAGGCAGAGGAGAGAGGTCCCGTAACAGAGAATCTGTCTTCATGTCAGCAGAGAATTAGTCTGCATGTCATAGCAGAGAATGAGGCTTCACGTCAGCCACCACTGCAACAGTCCATTGGCATATATTTAGGCCCAGCACCCAGGCAGAGGAGAGAGGTCCCGTAACAGACAATCTGGCTTCATGTCAGCAGAGAATCAGTCTTCATATCATAGCAGAGAATCAGGCTTCACGTCACCCACCACTGTAAGAGTCAATTTTCATAAATTTAGGCCCAGAACCCAGGCAGAGGAGAAAGGTCCCGTAACAGACAATCTGGCTTCATGTCAGCAGAGAATCAGTCTTCATATCATAGCAGAGAATCAGGCTTCACGTCACCCACCACTGTAAGAGTCAATTTTCATAAATTTAGGCCCAGAACCCAGGCAGAGGAGAAAGGTCCCGTAACAGACAATCTGGCTTCATGTCAGCAGAGAATCAGTCTTCATATCATAGCAGAGAATCAGGCTTCACGTCACCCACCACTGTAAGAGTCAATTTTCATAAATTTAGGCCCAGAACCCAGGCAGAGGAGAAAGGTCCCGTAACAGACAATCTGGCTTCATGTCAGCAGAGAATCAGTCTTCATATCATAGCAGAGAATCAGGCTTCACGTCACCCACCACTGTAAGAGTCAATTTTCATAAATTTAGGCCCAGAACCCAGGTAGAGGAGAAAGGTCCCGTAACAGACAATCTGGCTTCATGACAGCAGAGAATCAGTCTGCATGTCATAGCAGAGAATCAGGCTTCACGTCAGCCACCACTGCAACAGTCCATTGTCATAAATTTAGGCCCAGCACCCAGGCAGAGGAGAGAGGTCCCGTAACAGACAATCTGGCTTCATGTCAGCAGAGAATTAGTCTGCATGTCATAGCAGAGAATCAGGCTTCATGTCAGCCACCACTGCAACAGTCCATTGGCATATATTTAGGCCTAGCACACAGGCAGAGGAGAGGTTCATTCAACTTTGGGTAGCATCGCAATATAATGGTAAAATGAAAATAAAAATAGGATTGAATGAGGAAGTGCCCTGGAGTCCAATAATATATGGTTATGGGGAGGTAGTTAATGTCTAATCTGGACAAGGGACGGACAGGTCCTGTGGGATCCATGCCTGGTTCATTTTTATGAACGTCAGCTTGTCCACATTGGCTGTAGACAGGCGGCTGCGTTTGTCTGTAATGACGCCCCCTGCCGTGCTGAATACACGTTCAGACAAAACGCTGGCTGCCGGGCAGGCCAGCACCTCCAAGGCATAAAAGGCTAGCTCTGGCCACGTGGACAATTTAGAGACCCAGAAGTTGAATGGGGCCGAACCATCAGTCAGTACGTGGAGGGGTGTGCACACGTACTGTTCCACCATGTTAGTAAAATGTTGCCTCCTGCTAACACGTTGCGTATCAGGTGGTGGTGCAGTTAGCTGTGGCGTGTTGACAAAAGTTTTCCACATCTCTGCCATGCTAACCCTGCCCTCAGAGGAGCTGGCCGTGACACAGCTGCCTTGGCGACCTCTTGCTCCTCCTCTGCCTTGGCCTTGGGCTTCCACTTGTTCCCCTGTGACATTTGGGAATGCTCTCAGTAGCGCGTCTACCAACGTGCGCTTGTACTCGCGCATCTTCCTATCACGCTCCAGTGCAGGAAGTAAGGTGGGCACATTGTCTTTGTAGCGTGGATCCAGCAGGGTGGCAACCCAGTAGTCCGCACAGGTTAAAATGTGGGCAACTCTGCTGTCGTTGCGCAGGCACTGCAGCATGTAGTCGCTCATGTGTGCCAGGCTGCCCAGGGGTAAGGACAAGCTGTCCTCTGTGGGAGGCGTATCGTCATCGTCCTGCCTTTCCCCCCAGCCACGCACCAGTGATGGACCCGAGCTGCGTTGGGTGCCACCCCGCTGTGACCATGCTTCATCCTCATCCTCCTCCACCTCCTCCTCATCCTCGTCCTCCTCGTCCTCCAGTAGTGGGCCCTGGCTGGCCACATTTGTACCTGGCCTCTGCTGTTGCAAAAAACCTCCCTCTGAGTCACTTCGAAGAGACTGGCCTGAAAGTGCTAAAAATGACCCCTCTTCCTCATCCTCCTCCTCCTCCTCCTGGGCCACCTCCTGTTCCATCATCGCCCTAAGTGTTTTCTCAAGGAGACATAGAAGTGGTATTGTAACGCTGATAACGGTGTCATCGCCACTGGCCATGTTGGTGGAGTACTCGAAACAGCGCAACAGGGCACACAGGTCTCGCATGGAGGCCCAGTCATTGGTGGTGAAGTGGTGCTGTTCTGTAGTGCGACTGACCCGTGCGTGCTGCAGCTGAAACTCCACTATGGCCTGCTGCTGCTCGCACAGTCTGTCCAGCATGTGCAAGGTGGAGTTCCACCTGGTGGGCACGTCGCATATGAGGCGGTGAGCGGGAAGGCCGAAGTTACGCTGTAGCGCAGACAGGCGAGCAGCAGCAGGATGTGAACGCCGGAAGCGCGAACAGACGGCCCGCACTTTATGCAGCAGCTCTGACATGTCGGGGTAGTTGTGAATGAACTTCTGCACCACCAAATTCAGCACATGCGCCAAGCAAGGGATGTGCGTCAAATTGGCTAGTCCCAGAGCTGCAACGAGATTTCGCCCATTATCACACACCACCAGGCCGGGCTTGAGGCTCACCGGCAGCAACCACTCGTCGGTCTGTTGTTCTATACCCCGCCACAACTCCTGTGCGGTGTGGGGCCTGTCCCCCAAACATATGAGTTTCAGAATGGCCTGCTGACGTTTACCCCGGGCTGTGCTGAAGTTGGTGGTGAAGGTGTGTGGCTGACTGGATGAGCAGGTGGAAGAAGAGGAGGAGGAAGCCGAGAAGGAGGAGGTGGCAACAGGAGGCAAAGAATGTTGCCCTGCGATCCTTGGCGGCGGAAGGACGTGCGCCAAACAGCTCTCCGCCTGGGGCCCAGCTGCCACTACATTTACCCAGTGTGCAGTTAGGGAGATATAGCGTCCCTGGCCGTGCTTACTGGTCCACGTATCTGTGGTTAGGTGGACCTTGCCACAGATGGCGTTGCGCAGTGCACACTTGATTTTATCGGATACTTGGTTGTGCAGGGAAGGCACGGCTCTCTTGGAGAAGTAGTGCCGGCTGGGAACAACATACTGTGGGACAGCAAGCGACATGAGCTGTTTGAAGCTGTCTGTGTCCACCAGCCTAAATGACAGCATTTCATAGGCCAGTAGTTTAGAAATGCTGGCATTCAGGGCCAGGGATCGAGGGTGGCTAGGTGGGAATTTACGCTTTCTATCAAATGTTTGTGAGATGGAGAGCTGAACGCTGGCGTGTGACATGGTTGAGACGCTTGGTGACGGAGGTGGTGGTGGTGGTGTTGGTGGTACATCCCCTGTTTGCTGGGCGGCAGGTGCCAACGTTCCTCCAGAGGCGGAGGAAGAGGCCGAGGCGGCAGCAGCAGAATAGGCCGAGGCGGCAGCAGCAGAAGAGGTAGCAGGGGGAGCCTGAGTGACTTCCTTGGTTTTAAGGTGTTTACTCCACTGCAGTTCATGCTTTGCATGCAGGTGCCTGGTCATGCAGGTTGTGCTCAGGTTCAGAACGTTAATGCCTCGCTTCAGGCTCTGATGGCACAGCGTGCAAACCACTCGGGTCTTGTCGTCAGCACATTGTTTGAAGAAGTGCCATGCCAGGGAACTCCTTGAAGCTGCCTTTGGGGTGCTCGGTCCCAGATGGCGGCGGTCAGTAGCAGGCGGAGTCTCTTGGCGGCGGGTGTTCTGCTTTTGCCCACTGCTCCCTCTTTTGCTACGCTGTTGGCTCGGTCTCACCACTGCCTCTTCCTCCGAACTGTGAAAGTCAGTGGCACGACCTTCATTCCATGTGGGGTCTAGGACCTCATCGTCCCCTGCATCGTCTTCCACCCAGTCTTGATCCCTGACCTCCTGTTCAGTCTGCACACTGCAGAAAGACGCAGCAGTTGGCACCTGTGTTTCGTCATCATCAGAGACATGCTGAGGTGGTATTCCCATGTCCTCATCATCAGGAAACATAAGTGGTTGTGCGTCAGTGCATTCTATGTCTTTCACCGCTGGGGAAGGGCTAGGTGGATGCCCTTGGGAAACCCTGCCAGCGGAGTCTTCAAACAGCATAAGAGACTGCTGCATAACTTGAGGCTGAGACAGTTTCCCTGGTATGCATGGGGGTGATGTGACAGACTGATGGGGTTGGTTTTCAGGCGCCATCTGTGCGCTTTCTGCAGAAGACTGGGTGGGAGATAATGTGAACGTGCTGGATCCACTGTCGGCCACCCAATTGACTAATGCCTGTACCTGCTCAGGCCTTACCATCCTTAGAACGGCATTGGGCCCCACCATATATCGCTGTAAATTCTGGCGGCTACTGGGACCTGAAGTAGTTGGTACACTAGGACGTGTGGATGTGGCAGAACGGCCACGTCCTCTCCCAGCACCAGAGGGTCCACTAACACCACCACGACCATGTCCACGTCCGCGTCCCTTACTAGATGTTTTTCTCATTGTTATGGTTCACCACAACAACAAATATATTATTTGGCCCAATGTATTGTATTCAAATTCAGCGGGATATAAATTTGAGGCCTAGTATTTAGGCGCTGGGTGACCGGTATGGATTTAGTGACAGAATTAGACTTGGAAATGCACAGAAGCGTGTGTGTGTGAAGTTATTCTGAATGACCCAATGTGCACCTTGAATATTATATACCCTTTTAGGGATAGATTTCAAATAGCTCTGATATAGCAGAAACCACTAAATTATGAAATTGCTAAATTGGGAATTGTACTTCAACCCAGAACAAAAAATGTGCTTTGACGGACACTAAATATCTTGCCCAGCAACAACAGTACAACGGTGGGTAACGAGAGATTTAGAGGGAATTAAATTTGAGGCCTAGTATTTAGGCGCTGGGTCACCGGTATGGATTTAGTGACAGAATTAGACTTGGAAATACACAGTAGCGGGTGTGTGTGAAGTTATTCTGAATGACCCTATGTGCACCTTCAATATTATATACCCTTTTAGGGATAGATTTCAAATAGCTCTGATATAGCAGAAACCACTAAATTATGAAATTGCTAAATTGGGAATTGTACTTCAACCCAGAACAAAAAATGTGCTTTGACGGACACTAAATATCTTGCCCAGCAACAACAGTACACCGGTGGGTAACGAGAGATTTAGAGGGAATTAAATTTGAGGCCTAGTATTTAGGCGCTGGGTCACCGGTATGGATTTAGTGACAGAATTAGACTTGGAAATACACAGTAGCGGGTGTGTGTGAAGTTATTCTGAATGACCCTATGTGCACCTTCAATATTATATACCCTTTTTGGGATAGATTTCAAATAGCTCTGATATAGCAGGAACCACTAAATTATGAAATTGCTAAATTGGGAATTGTACTTCAACCCAGAACAAAAAATGTGCTTTGACGGGCACTAAATAACTTTCCCAGCTACAACAGGACAACGGTAACGAGAGATTTAGAGGGATTTAAATTTGAGGCCTAGTATTTAGGCGCTGGGTGACAGGTATGGGTTTAGTGACAGAATTAGACTTGGAAATACACAGTAGCGGGTGTGTGTGAAGTTATTCTGAATGACCCTATGTGCACCTTCAATATTATATACCCTTTTTGGGATAGATTTCAAATAGCTCTGATATAGCAGAAACCACTAAATTATGAAATTGCTAAATTGGGAATTGTACTTCAACCCAGAACAAAAAATGTGCTTTGACGGACACTAAATATCTTGCCCAGCAACAACAGTACAGCGGTGGGTAACGAGAGATTTAGAGGGAATTAAATTTGAGGCCTAGTATTTAGGCGCTGGGTCACCGGTATGGATTTAGTGACAGAATTAGACTTGGAAATACACAGTAGCGGGTGTGTGTGAAGTTACTCTGAATGACCCTATGTGCACCTTCAATATTATATACCCTTTTTGGGATAGATTTCAAAGAGCTCTGATATAGCAGGAACCACTAAATTATGAAATTGCTAAATTGGGAATTGTATTTCAACCCAGAACAAGAAATGTGCTTGAACGGACACTAAATAACTCGCCCAGCTACAGCACTAGGGACAGATTTAGCTGGATATAAATTTGAGGCCTAGTATTTAGGCGCTGGGTGACAGGTATGGGTTTAGTGACAGAATTAGACTTGGAAATACACAGTAGCGGGTGTGTGTGAAGTTATTCTGAATGACCCTATGTGCACCTTCAATATTATATACCCTTTTAGGGATAGATTTCAAATAGCTCTGATATAGCAGAAACCACTAAATTATGAAATTGCTAAATTGGGAATTGTACTTCAACCCAGAACAAAAAATGTGCTTTGACGGACACTAAATATCTTGCCCAGCAACAACAGTACAGCGGTGGGTAACGAGAGATTTAGAGGGAATTAAATTTGAGGCCTAGTATTTAGGCGCTGGGTCACCGGTATGGATTTAGTGACAGAATTAGACTTGGAAATACACAGTAGCGGGTGTGTGTGAAGTTATTCTGAATGACCCTATGTGCACCTTCAATATTATATACCCTTTTTGGGATAGATTTCAAATAGCTCTGATATAGCAGGAACCACTAAATTATGAAATTGCTAAATTGGGAATTGTACTTCAACCCAGAACAAAAAATGTGCTTTGACGGGCACTAAATAACTTTCCCAGCTACAACAGGACAACGGTAACGAGAGATTTAGAGGGATTTAAATTTGAGGCCTAGTATTTAGGCGCTGGGTGACAGGTATGGGTTTAGTGACAGAATTAGACTTGGAAATACACAGTAGCGGGTGTGTGTGAAGTTATTCTGAATGACCCTATGTGCACCTTCAATATTATATACCCTTTTTGGGATAGATTTCAAATAGCTCTGATATAGCAGAAACCACTAAATTATGAAATTGCTAAATTGGGAATTGTACTTCAACCCAGAACAAAAAATGTGCTTTGACGGACACTAAATATCTTGCCCAGCAACAACAGTACACCGGTGGGTAACGAGAGATTTAGAGGGAATTAAATTTGAGGCCTAGTATTTAGGCGCTGGGTCACCGGTATGGATTTAGTGACAGAATTAGACTTGGAAATACACAGTAGCGGGTGTGTGTGAAGTTATTCTGAATGACCCTATGTGCACCTTCAATATTATATACCCTTTTTGGGATAGATTTCAAATAGCTCTGATATAGCAGGAACCACTAAATTATGAAATTGCTAAATTGGGAATTGTACTTCAACCCAGAACAAAAAATGTGCTTTGACGGGCACTAAATAACTTTCCCAGCTACAACAGGACAACGGTAACGAGAGATTTAGAGGGATTTAAATTTGAGGCCTAGTATTTAGGCGCTGGGTGACAGGTATGGGTTTAGTGACAGAATTAGACTTGGAAATACACAGTAGCGGGTGTGTGTGAAGTTATTCTGAATGACCCTATGTGCACCTTCAATATTATATACCCTTTTTGGGATAGATTTCAAATAGCTCTGATATAGCAGAAACCACTAAATTATGAAATTGCTAAATTGGGAATTGTACTTCAACCCAGAACAAAAAATGTGCTTTGACGGACACTAAATATCTTGCCCAGCAACAACAGTACAGCGGTGGGTAACGAGAGATTTAGAGGGAATTAAATTTGAGGCCTAGTATTTAGGCGCTGGGTCACCGGTATGGATTTAGTGACAGAATTAGACTTGGAAATACACAGTAGCGGGTGTGTGTGAAGTTACTCTGAATGACCCTATGTGCACCTTCAATATTATATACCCTTTTTGGGATAGATTTCAAATAGCTCTGATATAGCAGGAACCACTAAATTATGAAATTGCTAAATTGGGAATTGTATTTCAACCCAGAACAAGAAATGTGCTTGAACGGACACTAAATAACTCGCCCAGCTACAGCACTAGGGACAGATTTAGCTGGATATAAATTTGAGGCCTAGTATTTAGGCGCTGGGTGACCGGTATGGATTTAGTGACAGAATTAGACTGGGATATGGCCAAAAAATGAACAGACTATTGCTGGTTAAATGCACTTGGTGTGACAGCTTCACCCTGATGTAGGCTTTAGCCAAAAAACAACCACACCATTGAGGGTTAAATGCACTTGGTGACAGGCGCAGCTTGCCCCTGATTTTGTATATGGCCAAAAAATGAACAGACTATTGCTGGTTAAATGCACTTGGTGTGACAGCTTCACCCTGATGTAGGCTTTAGCCAAAAAACAACCACACCATTGAGGGTTAAATGCACTTGGTGACAGGCGCAGCTTGCCCCTGATTTTGTATATGGCCAAAAAATGAACAGACTATTGCTGGTTAAATGCACTTGGTGTGACAGCTTCACCCTGATGTAGGCTTTAGCCAAAAAACAACCACACCATTGAGGGTTAAATGCACTTGGTGACAGGCGCAGCTTGCCCCTGATTTTGTATATGGCCAAAAAATGAACAGACTATTGCTGGTTAAATGCACTTGGTGTCACAGCTTCACCCTGATGTAGGCTTTAGCCAAAAAACAACCACACCATTGAGGGTTAAATGCACTTGGTCGCAGCTTGTGCTGGCGCACCACAAGACACAAAATGGCCGCCGATCACCCCAGAAAAATGAGACTGACAAACGGTCTGTGCAGCCTAAAAACAGTGAGCAATTGAGGATCAGCAGCTCAATGATCCACAGCTGCAGATCGATCAGTTAATCAAGTCCTTTGGAGGAGTTAATCTGCCTAATCTCGCCCTACTGTCGCAGCCGCAACCTCTCCCTACGCTAATCAGAGCAGAGTGACGGGCGGCGCTATGTGACTCCAGCTTAAATAGAGGCTGGGTCACATGGTGCTCTGGCCAATCACAGCCATGCCAATAGTAGGCATGGCTGTGATGGCCTCTTGGGGCAAGTAGTATGACGCTTGTTGATTGGCTGCTTTGCAGCCTTTCAAAAAGCGCCAAGAAAGCGTCACAAAAGCGCGAAGAAAGCGACGAACACCGAACCCGAACCCGGACTTTTACGAAAATGTCCGGGTTCGGGTCCGTGTCACGGACACCCCAAAATTCGGTACGAACCCGAACTATACAGTTCGAGTTCGCTCATCCCTAATCCTGAAGGCTGAGTGTGAGCCACCTTAGCACGTGCACAGGTCTCACAAGCTGCTACATAGCCCTCAACACATTTACGCAAACCTCGCCACCAGAATCTCTGAGAAATAATATCCACTGTGGATCTACTCCCGGTTTGTCCCACAAGGACAGTATCATGATGTTCCTTAAACACCTTGTGTCGAAGTTCAGAAGAAACAAACAACTTCCCTGAAGGACAGGAATCAGGTGCCTCACCTTGAGCACCCAACACTTCCGCCTTCAATTCAGGATAAAGAGCGGTTACATAACCCCATCAGCCAAAATCGGAGCGGGATCCTCCGAATCTCCCCCCCAGGAAAGGTACGTGACAAAGCATCAGCTTTGACATTTTTGACCCCAGGGCGATAGGTGACCACAAAATTAAATATGGTAAAAAACAATGACCATCTGGCCTGCCAAGGGTTCAGACACTTTGCTGATTGCAGATAAGACAGATTATTATGGGCAGTAATTACCGTAATTGGATAAATCGCTCCTTCTAGCCAATGATGCCATTCCTTAAAGGCCAATTTAATGGACAGCAACTCTCTATTCCCAACATCATAATTTCTTTCAGCAGCAGAGAGTTTCTTTGAAAAAAAAAAAAGCACACGAGTGCCATTTGCTAGGAGAGGGACCCTGTGACAAAACTGCTCTGACTCCCACTTCTGACGCGTCAACCTCCACAATTAAGGGTTGAGCACCTTGGGTTGCATCCGAATGGGAGTGGAAGCAAAACATTCCTTTAAAGCAGAAAAAGCCTGTAATGCTTCTTCCGACCAAACTGAGAAGTCCACACTCTTCCTAGTCATATCAGTCAAAGGCTTGACATCAGGATACATTTTCAGTAGTAGTTAGTAAAACCCAAAAACCGCATCAGAGCTTTCTGATTCTACGGCCGATCCCATTCCAGTTCCTCACGGATCTTTTCAGGATCCATGCAAAAACCTGAGGCAGAAAGTAAGTAACCCAGAAACTGCAGCTCCTGGACAGCAAACACACATTTCTCCAATTTAGCATACAATTTATTCTCCCGAATGATCGATAATAGCTGTCTTAAAGGATCCTGATGAGTCTCCATATCGGGTGAGTAAATTAGTATGTCATCGATGTAAATAACAAAAAACCTCTCCACCAAATGATGAAAAATGTCATTGATAAAATGTTTAAAGACTGCCGGGGCATTAGTCAAACCAAAGGGCATGACCAGGTTCTCAAAGTGGCCCTCCGTGGTATTGAAGGCAGTCTTCCATTCATCCCCTTCCCTGATTCTTGGCAATTTAGCTCCAGGAATAAGATTGATCGGACAATCAGACTCTTGGTGAGGGACCAACTGATCTCCACTCTCAGAGAATACGTCAGCAAAATCAGAAAGAAACAAAGGTAACACCTTAGTGGATACCACAGAAATAGATGCGCCGAGACAGTTGTCAATACAAAAATCACTCCAATTACTGATTTGTCTAGTTTGCCAATCAATGGTAGGGTTATGTTTGATCAACCATGGTAAACCCAGTACCAGAGGAGCAGGCAAACCTTTCAGAACAAAACAGGAAATTGACTCAACATGAGAATCACCCACCCTCAAATGAATATCCTGCACAATATGAGTTAGATACTTTTGCGAGAGAGGAGCGGACTCAATAGCAAATACTGATAGCTCTTTGCTTAATGCGCTTGTTATAAAACCATGACTCTGAACAAATTGATAATCAACAAGGTTAACCCCTGCACCACTGTCCACAAATACTTCTAACTCAATATTTTCAGATTGTAGCTCCACCATGGCAGGCACTGCCATGGTCACTGTTAAGGGGACGGCTTATTGTGGAAATCGCTGTTAACAAAACAGGGTACTGTGGAGGTCACAAATAAAGGGCCGGCCACTGTTGAGGTCACTGTTAAAGTGGCGGGCGCTATGGAGGTTACTGTTAAGGAGACGGGGGTGGCCACTGTGGAGATCACTGTTAAAGGGAGAGTACTGTGGATGCTACTGTTAAGGAGTCAGGCAGCTGTGGAGGTCATTGTTTAAGGGGCGGGTACTAGTGATGAGGGGCAGGGGTAATATTCGAATTTGCGATATTTCGCAAATATTTGGGTGAATATTCGCTATATATTCGAGAATTCGCAAATTCATGATCTCCAGGCATTATTTTCTTTATTGCGAAAATTCTCATAAAAATTCGCATGAACTGGTATTTTCAAAAAAATTGAATATTCACAATTACGAATATATTTTGCAAAATTTGAAATATTCGCGAATTCTTAAAGTGCTGATATTCGCGATTAAAATTCGCAATTCGAATATTCGGATCAACACTAGCGGGTACTGTGGAGGTCGCTGTTAAGGGAGAAGGGGACTGTGGAGGCCACTATTAAAAGGGCAGCGATGTACTATGAGGTCACTGTTAAGGGAGTGGGGTACTTGGCAGACACTGTTAAAGGGGAAGTCTCTGTGGAGGTCTCTGTTAAGGGGGCTGGGAATGGGGGAGGTCAGAGTTAAGGGGACTGTAACCTATTTGTCAGTGTTAAGAGGCGGGTGCTGTAGCGGTCACTGTTAAGGGACGGACCCCTGTGGAAGTCACTGTAAAGGGGATGGGGTGCTGTGGAACTCACTGTTAAAGAGGCAGGCTGCTGTGAAAATCAAAGTTAAGGGGTGGGCTGCTGTGAAGGTCCATTTTAAGGTGGTGGGGAACTGTGGGGGGTCCGTGTTAGGTGGTGGGGGGCTGTGGAGGTCATTGTTAAGGGGGCGGGGTACTGCAGATGTCACTGTTATAGTTAACACTGTTGATATCTTTTAACAACACACACAAACATTAGATTAAATATACCCATGCGAAGTCGGGTCCTTTGGCTAGTATAATTATACAGGGAGTGCAGAATTATTAGGCAAGTTGTATTTTTGAGGATTAATTTTATTATTGAACAACAACCATGTTCTCAATGAACCCAAAAAACTCATCAATATCAAATATCAATTTTTGGAAGTAGTTTTTAGTTTGTTTTTAGTTTTAGCTATTTTAGGGGGATATCTGTGTGTGCAGGTGACTATTATTGTACATAATTATTAGGCAACTTAACAAAAAACAAATATATACCCATTTCAATTATTTATTTTTACCAGTGAAACCAATATAACATCTCAACATTCACAAATATACATTTCTGACATTCAAAAACAAAACAAAAACAAATCAGTGACCAATATAGCCACCTTTCTTTGCAAGGACACTCAAAAGCCTGCCATCCATGGATTCTGTCAGTGTTTTGATCTGTTCACCATCAACATTGCGTGCAGCAGCAACCACAGCCTCCCAGACACTGTTCAGAGAGGTGTACTGTTTTCCCTCCTTGTAAATCTCACATTTGATGATGGACCACAGGTTCTCAATGGGGTTCAGATCAGGTGAACAAGGAGGCCATGTCATTAGATTTTCTTCTTTTATACCCTTTCTTGCCAGCCACGTTGTGGAGTACTTGGACGCGTGTGATGGAGCATTGTCCTGCATGAAAATCATGTTTTTCTTACCTTGCAGACTTCTTCCTGTACCACTGCTTGAAGAAGGTGTCTTCCAGAAACTGGCAGTAGGACTGGGAGTTGAGCTTGACTCCATCCTCAACCCAAAAAGGCCCCACAAGCTCTTCTTTGATGATACCAGCCCAAACCAGTACTCCACCTCCACCTTGCTGGCATCTGAGTCGGACTGGAGCTCTCTGCCCTTTACCAATCCATCCATCTGGCCCATCAAGACTCACTCTCATTTCATCAGTCCATAAAACCTTAGAAAAATCAGTCTTGAGATATTTCTTGGCCCAGTCTTGACGTTTCAGCTTGTGTGTCTTGTTCAGTGGTGTTCGTCTTTCAGCCTTTCTTACCTTGGCCATGTCTCTGAGTATTGCACACCTTGTGCTTTTGGGCACTCCAGTGATGTTGCAGCTCTGAAATATGGCCAAACTGGTGGCAAGTGGCATCTTGGCAGCTGCACGCTTGACTTTTCTCAGCTCATGGGCAGTTATTTAGCGCCTTGGTTTTTCCACACGCTTCTTGCGACCGTGTTGACTATTTTGAATGAAACGCTTGATTGTTCGATGATCACGCTTCAGAAGCTTTGCAATTTTAAGAGTGCTGCATCCCTCTGCAAGATATCTCACTATTTTTGCCTTTTCTGAGCCTGTCAAGTCCTTCTTTTGACCCATTTTGCCAAAGGAAAGGAAGTTGCCTAATAATTATGCACACCTGATATAGGGTGTTGATGTCATTAGACCACACCCCTTCTCATTACAGAGATGCACATCACCTAATATGCTTAATTGGTAGTAGGCTTTCGAGCCTATACAGCTTGGAGTAAGACAACATGCATAAAGAGGATGATGTGGTCAAAATACTCATTTGCCTAATGATTCTGCACGTAGTGTATTCCCCCTAAACTATAAGAAGCAAACTCTGTCAGGCAGAGCAAAAACAGTGAATTTTAAAAAGGCTAATTACCCTGGGTTGAGGGCAGCATTTCAGGGCATAGACTGGAAGCAGCTACTGTCACATAATAATACCGAGGATAAATGGGAGAGCTTTAAATCCACATTGCACTAAAAAATTTATTCTTTTAGGTAACAAGTATAAACTAAAATTACCCCCCCCCCCCCATGGCTTACAGCTAGGGCAATAAATGACAAAAAAGGGGCTTTTAAAACATACAAATTTGAGGAGTTAGCTGTAGCCCTTGAAGTTTACAAAGGGCTAGTGTTAGGCGAGCATGCTGCGCCGAACACTCGTTCGGCTCGAGCATCGTGATGCTCGGCACATCGCGGTGTTCGGCCAATAAACGTGCAGGTAAGTACTGCCATTCAGTGTAGTGCCGTAGCCATCTTCAGAGCAGGAGGTGCCTCGTTTAATGCCCGGGTTCTCCCATTGACTTCCATTGTGCTCGGGTGCTCGGTAGAACACCTGAGCATCCCGAGGTGTTCTACTAGAGCACCCGAGCACTTTGGTGCTCGACCAACACTTCAAAGGGCTTAATAAAATTTGTAAAAAGGAGATAAAATTAGCAAAAATACAAAACGAACAGCAGGTGGCAAAAGAGAGGAAAACCAATCCCCAATTTTTTTTTTTATGTATAAATGCTAAAAAACCGAGGTCTGAGCAGGTAGGTCTCCAAAATAATGGTAAAGGGTGGTTAGTCACTGAAGATAAGAAAAAGAGTTATTTAATGTTTTTTTTTAGCTCTGTATATACAAAAGAAGAAAAAGGAGCTGATATCTGTGGTTCTGGGGCTGTTAGTATATCCAGTAACATACTCAATTGGCTAACTGTAGATATGGTCCAAGCTAAGTTAAATAAGGTAAATGTGAACAAGGCTCCAGGTCGAGATGGATTACACTCATGAGTTCTTAAAGAGCTCATTACAATAATGGATGTGCCCCTGTTTATCATTTTTAAAGATTCTCTAGGTACTGGTACAGTGCCAAGATATTGGAGCAAAGCAAATGTGGTGTCCATATTCAAAAAGGATCTAGGTCCTCCACAGGTAATTATAGACCAGTTAGTTTAACTTTTGTTGTGGGAAAAATGTTTGAAGGACTCTTAAGGGAATATATACAGGAGTATGTGACTGTAAATAATATTGTAAGTGATAACCAACATGGGTTTACCCAGGACAGAAGTTGTCAGACTAATCTGATTTGTTTTTATGAGGAGGTGAGTAGAAGCCTGGACAGAGGGTTGGCTGTGGATGTAGTGTTTCTGGATTTTAGCAAAGGCTTTTGATACGGTCCCTCATAGACGTTTAAAGGGGTTGTCCAGGGTTAGAGCTGAACCCGGACATACCCATATTTTCACCCAGGCAGCCCATCTGATGTTAGCATCGGAGCATCTTAGGCTCCGATGCGCTCTCTTGCCCTGCACAATCTAGGGCTCTTTTGTTTACAATAACACACTCCCAGGCGGAGGCTTCTGTCCGGCAGTGTGTTCGCTGACGTCACCGGCTCTGATGGCCGTGCTTTCCCCATGGGGCAAAGGAGAGCATCGGAGCATAAAATGATCCGATGCTCAAGTCAGGGGGGCTGCCTGGGTAAAAATTGAGGTATGTCCGGGTTCAGCTCCGAATCCGAGCAACCCCTTTAATAGGTAAAGTAAGGGTTATAGGCTTGGAAAGTATAGTTTGTAATTGGATTGAAAACTGGCTGAAGGACCGTGTCCAGAGAGTTGTGGTCAATGATTCCTATTCAGAATGGTCCCGGGTTATAAGTGGTGTACCCCAAGGTTTAGTGCTGGGTCCTTTATTATTTAATTTATTTATTAATGATTTTGAGGATGGTATTAATAGCACCATTTCTGTTTTTGCAGATCACACTAAGCTGTGTAGTACTGTGTAGTCTATTGAAGATGTCCATATACTACAAATTGACTTGAACACTCTGAGTCATTGGGCATCAACCTGGTAAATCAGGTTCAATATGGATAAATGTAAAGTTATGCATTTGGATAGTAATAATCTCTGTGCTTCATATGTCCTAGGGCAGTGATGGCTAATCTCCGGCACTCCAGCTGTGGTAAAACTACAGCTCCCAAGATGCACACTTGCTTGGCTGTTCTCAGAAATCCATAGAAATAAATGGAGCATGCTGGGAGTTGCAATTTCACTACAGCTGGAAAATCACTGTCCTAGGGGATGTAACACTGGGAGAGTCACTTATAGAGAAGGATTTGGGTGTCCTTGTAGATGGTACATTAAATAAAAGCATACAATGTCAATCAGCTGCTTTTAAGGCTACCAGGATATTGTCATTCATTAAACGAGGCATGGGCTCGCGGGGCAGGGATGTAATACTACAGTTGGCGCGGCCTCATATGGAATATGCAGTTCATTTCTGGGCATCAGTCCATAAAAATGACTCTCTGCAGCTGGAAAAAGTACAGAGGAGAGCGACTAAACTGATAAGGGGCATGGAGGGTCTTAGTTGTGAAGAAAAATTAAAATAATTAATTGTATTTAGTCTTGAGAAGAGAAGTCTAAGGGGGGACATAATTAACCTATCCCAATATATAAATGGGCCATACAAAAAATAAGGTAAAAACTGTTCCATGTAAAATGCCCTCAAAAGATAAGGGGGCACTGCCTCCGACTGGAGAAAAAAAAGTTCAGTCTCCAGAAACGTCAAAGCTGTAAGAATTGTGAATCTGTGGAATAGACTTCCTCAGGACTACAGGGAGTGCAGAATTAATAGGCAAATGAGTATTTTGACCACATCATCCTCTTTATGCATGTTGTCTTACTCCAAGCTGTATAGGCTCGAAAGCCTACTACCAATTAAGCATATTAGGTGATGTGCATCTCTGTAATGAGAAGGGGTGTGGTCTAATGACATCAACACCCTATATCAGGTGTGCATAATTATTAGGCAACTTCCTTTCCTTTGGCAAAATGGGTCAAAAGAAAGACTTGACAGGCTCAGAAAAGGCAAAAATAGTGAGATATCTTGCAGAGGGATGCAGCACTCTTAAAATTGCAAAGCTTCTGAAGCGTGATCATCGAACAATCAAGCGTTTCATTCAAAATAGTCAACAGGGTCGCAAGAAGCATGTGGAAAAACCAAGGCGCTAAATAACTGCCCATGAACTGAGAAAAGTCAAGCGTGCAGCTGCCAAGATGCCACTTGCCACCAGTTTGGCCATATTTCAGAGCTGCAACATCACTGGAGTGCCCAAAAGCACAAGGTGTGCAATACTCAGAGACATGGCCAAGGTAAGAAAGGCTGAAAGACGACCACCACTGAACAAGACACACAAGCTGAAACGTCAAGACTGGGCCAAGAAATATCTCAAGACTGATTTTTCTAAGGTTTTATGGACTGATGAAATGAGAGTGAGTCTTGATGGGCCAGATGGATGGGCCCGTGGCTGGATTGGTAAAGGGCAGAGAGCTCCAGTCCGACTCAGACGCCAGCAAGGTGGAAGTGGAGTACTGGTTTGGGCTGGTATCATCAAAGATGAGCTTGTGGGGCCTTTTCGGGTTGAGGATGGAGTCAAGCTCAACTCCCAGTCCTACTGCCAGTTTCTGGAAGACACCTTCTTCAAGCAGTGGTACAGGAAGAAGTCTGCATCCTTCAAGAAAAACATGATTTTCATGCAGGACAATGCTCCATCACACGCGTCCAAGTACTCCACAGCGTGGCTGGCAAGAAAGGGTATAAAAGAAGAAAATCTAATGACATGGCCTCCTTGTTCACCTGATCTGAACCCCATTGAGAACCTGTGGTCCATCATCAAATGTGAGATTTACAAGGAGGGAAAACAGTACACCTCTCTGAACAGTGTCTGGGAGGCTGTGGTTGCTGCTGCACACAATGTTGATGGTGAACAGATCAAAACACTGACAGAATCCATGGATGGCAGGCTTTTGAGTGTCCTTGCAAAGAAAGGTGGCTATATTGGTCACAGATTTTTTATTTTTTTTTGTTTTTGAATGTCAGAAATGTATATTTGTGAATGTTGAGATGTTATATTAGTTTCACTGGTAAAAATAAATAATTGAAATGGGTATATATTTGTTTTTTGTTAAGTTGCCTAATAATTATGCACAGTAATAGTCACCTGCACACACAGATATCCCCCTAAAATAGCTAAAACTAAAAACAAACTAAAAACTACTTCCAAAAATATTCAGCTTTGATATTAATGAGTTTTTTGGGTTCATTGAGAACATGGTTGTTGTTCAATAATAAAATTAATCCTCAAAAATACAACTTGCCTAATAATTCTGCACTCCCTGTAGTGTTGAGCGAGCATGCTCGGCCAAGCACCACATGTGCTCGAGCCAGTGTATCTAATTTAGCCTCTATTTCTATGAAGAAGATCTCTGTACAGTGAGGGAATCCCTCAGTGTGAGTCCGTGGCTTAGGAGTCCCTGCTCTATAGCTATGTCCATATATGGAGTCAGTGCTTGGAGACACCCCAGTATATTTAAATCTAATTTAGCCTGTATTTTAAAAAAGTTTCTGCTGTGATTCAAACTCACAACCTTTCACATTAGACGCAAAGCACTTAACCACTCAGCTATAATAGCTGCATAGCCAGTTATTTAAAAAATATATATATATATATATATAAATAAATATGAGAATTCTACTGTACTGTACTTCTATTAAGAAATTTCATTATTCTTTTTATTTTTTTTAAATGACTGGCTATGCAGCTATATAGTGTAGTGGTTAAAGTTCTGGGCTATGATGAGTACAAATCCCATCACAAACTTTCTCAGAAATATTGGTAAAATTAGATTCATATATTTAATATTTTTTTTGTAATTGTAAAAAATGCATGGCACAAAATAAATGTGTAATTACTAGAATTTTCATATATATATATATATATATATATATATATATATACACACACACACACACACACACATATATATATATATATATATATATATATATAAATAAAATATTGAATTCCACGGCACATCCAAAACAAACGTGAGTTAATTCACCAGAGACACAGCAACGTTTCAATCCACTTAATGGGATTAATGGGATTAAAATGTTGCTGTATCTCTGGTGAATAAACTCACTTTTTTTGGGATGTGCTGTGGAATTCAATATTTTATGTAAATAAGATGGGTGGATCGCCCCCATAGTCGCTGGCACCCAGCCACATTTTTTTGTTTTAAGCTGTGCTGTCCTTGTTTTGTATACATTATATATATATATATATATATATATATATATATATATATATATAGATATATATGTATATAAAAATATATATACAGTACAGACCAAAAGTTTGGACACACCTTCTCATTCAAAGAGTTTTCTTTATTTTCATGACTATGAAAATTGTAGATTCGCACTAAAGGCATCAAAACTATGAATTAACACATGTGGAATTATATACATAACAAAAAAGTGTGAAGCAACTGAAAATATGTCATATTCTAGGTTCTTCAAAGTAGCCACCTTTTGCTTTGATTACTGCTTTGCACACTCTTGGCATTCTCTTCATGAGCTTCAAGAGGTAGTCACCTGAAATGGTCTTCCAACAGTCTTAAAGGAGTTCCCAGAGATGCTTAGCACTTGTTGGTCCTTTTGCCTTCACTCTGCGGTCCAGCTCACCCCAAACCATCTCGATTGGGTTCAGGTCCGGTGACTGTGGAGGCCAGGTCATCTGGCGCCGCACCCCATCATTCTCCTTCATGGTCAAATAGCCCTTACACAGCCCGGAGGTGTGTTTGGGGTCATTGTCCTGTTGAAAAATAAATTATGGTCCAACTAACCGCAAACCGGATGGAATAGCATGCCGCTGCAAGATGCTGTGGTAGCCATGCTGGTTCAGTATGCCTTCAATTTTGAATAAATCCCCAATAGTGTCACCAGCAAAGCACCCCCAAACCATCACACCTCCTCCTCCATGCATTACGGTGGGAACCAGGCATGTAGAGTCCATCCATTCACCTTTTCTGCGTCGCACAAAGACACGGTGGTTGGAACCAAAGATCTCAAATTTGGACTCATCAGACCAAAGCACAGATTTCCACTGGTCTTATGTCCATTCCTTGTGTTCTTTAGCCCAAACAAGTCTCTTCTGCTTGTTGCCTGTCCTTAGCAGTGGTTTCCTAGCAGATATTCTACCATGAAGGCCTGATTCACACAGTTGTTCTAGAGATGTGTCTGCTGCTAGAACTCTGTGTGGCATTGACCTGGTCTCTAATCTGAGCTGCTGTTAACCTGAACTTATCCTCCGCAGCAGAGGTGACTCTCGGTCTTCCTTTCCTGGGGCGGTCCGCATGTGAGCCAGTTTCTTTGTAGCGCTTGATGGTTTTTGTGACTGCACTTGGGGACACTTTCAAAGTTTTCCCAATTTTTCGGACTGACTTACCTTCATTTCTTAAAGTAATGATGGCCACTCGTTTTTCTTTACTTAGCTGCTTTTTTCTTGCCATAATACAAATTCTAACAGTCTATTCAGTAGGACTATCAGCTGTGTATCCACCTGACTTCTCCACAACGCAACTGATGGTCCCGACCCCATTTATAAGGCAAGAAATCCCATTTGTTAAACATGACAGGGCACACCTGTGAAGTGAAAACCATTTCAGGTGACTACCTCTTGAAGCGCATCAAGAGAATGCCAAGAGTGTGCAAAGCAGTAATCAAAGCAAAAGGTGGCTACTTTGAAGAACCTAGAATATGACATATTTTTAGTTGTTTCACACCTTTTTGTTGTGTATAGAATTCCACATGTGTTAATTCATAGTTTTGATGCCTTCAGTGTGAATCTACAATTTTCATAGTCATGAAAATAAAGAAAACTCTTTGAATGAGAAGGTGTGTCCAAACTTTTGGTCTGTACTGTATGTTTATACATATTTCCTTGCGCTTCATATTTCAATTTCACCCTACATTTTCAGCCTCAAACTGTTCAATCACTTCTTTTTTATAGCAACCTTTTTATCCTATTGCTGTGCTTGTATCTCCACATAAAGCTTCTCTGGGAAAGAGACATGAAAGTCTCTTTTCCAAAAGGAGAGGAAAACATATCAGGGACCCAACTCTTTCTGGGTATATACCCTTTAACAAAGCTAAGCAAATAAACTTTGCTTGCCTGCCTGAGTGGCATTGGTTGGTGTACTATTTATTTTTATGGAGGGAGCTGAGTATGCATGAGGAGCATCGTAAGCCAGTCAATATGAAATATATTTCAAATATATAAAAATGATCACATCTTACATCTACTGGCATCAGATGGGCTTAGGAAAACAAAGATTATGGGGTGCAACAAAATGGACATGGATGCATGTAATGAGAACATCCTGCCACTTTACAAATCACTAGTCAGACCGCACATGGATTGTTGTGTACTATTCAAGACAGACATAGCAAAGTTAGAGAAGGTTCAAAGGAGGGCAACTTAATTAATAACTGATGGCCTACAGTACCCAGAAAGATTGTTACAATTAGGGTTATTTAGTTTAGAAAAACAATGACTGAGGGGAGCTCTAATAACTATGTATAAATATATCAGGGGTCAGTACAGAGATCTATCCCATCATCTATTCATTCCCAGGACGGTGACTGTGATGAGGGGACATGCTTTGCATCTAGAGGAAAGAAGGTTTCTACACAAACATAGAAAATTCTTTACTGTAAGAGCAGTGAGAATATGGAACTCGCTGCCAGAGCACGTGGTGATGGAGGACTCACTAAAAGAGTGGCCTGGATGTATTTCTGGAGTGTAATAATATTACAGGTTATAGTTACTAGATTTCTGGAGACGGGTTCTTGATCCAGGAAGTTATTCTGATTGGAGTCGGGAAGGATTTTTTCCCCTTAAATTAGGAAAATTGGCCTCCACCTCATGGGTTTTATTTTGCCTTCCTCTGGATCAACTAGCAGGATAACAAGCTGAAGTGGATGGACATAGGTCTTTTTTCAGCTTTACATACTATATTACTATGCAATTTATATATCTTTCCCAGAAATCCAGAGGGGCATTGACTGGCCTACAATTCTCCGCACATGTACTAGGCATACTAGGCACTTTCCATAATGAGAAAGATTACCCCTCAGACAAGGCATGTTTCCTACATCCTTGCACTATGCTCATATGCTGAGAATGTAGTCTTTCTACCACTTATTAGAGCCACACTTGCCAAATCTTAATCCAAAATTAGGATATCAATTTCTGCAGAAGGATAATAGGTAACTTCCTTGTGGTACTGTGTTATACTGTAGGTTTGAATTCAACCAAAGGTGTTATTTAAAAATAGCTAGCAGGTTATAACAATAGTAACTATGATCTTAATATTTAATTCACTATATTATCAGCTTACCATAGCAATAACTGCAGCTCCAGCTCCAGCCAAAGCAACAATAAAGAGATGGAAAGTCATGTTCAGCTGTAAAGAAGAGTAAAAGGGAATATAAGACAACGTAAATTGCATACACATTTTCTTCTCGTCTAGTAGTAAGTAAATGTAGTACACTGACCCAAGTTATTCACTGTGTACCTTAAATGCAACTGATGCAATTTAACAAGGCCAATTTTTACCCTTCCAAGGTCCATAACTTTTTAATATTTCTGTTGTGATAGGAGGATTTTTTTTATTTGCAGGATGAGATGTACGGGATAATGATATCATTTAATGTTTGATATAAGGTATTGCTAAACTGTAAAAAAATAAAAATAAAAAGGATTGACTTTGCAGCTAAATTTACTTGAACCTTGTTCTGCAGATCAATGAGTATGACCATACCAAATTTCTACCATTTTTATTTTTACTACTGTCAAAAAATAAATAAAAATTTAAAAACACTATATGTCACCATATTTCGGCACCTAGAACTTTCTTTGTTTTCTGCCATATGTTAGGCTTATTTATGCCAGGTCAGTTGTTTTTATCAGTATTATACCTCATGCACACGGCCGTGCCATTTTTTGCAGTCCGCAAACTGTGGATCTGCAAAAAACGGAAGCCGCCCGTGTTGCCTTCCGCAATTTGCGGAACGGAACGGGCGCCAGCAATATAAATGCCTATTCTTGTCCGCAAAGCGCAGACAAGAATTGGACATGTTATATTTTTTTAGCGGGGCCGCAGAACGGAGCCACGGATGCGGACAGCACACAGAGTTCTGTCTGCATCTTTTGCGGCCCCATTGAAGTGAATAGGTCCACATCCGAGCCGCCAAAACGGTGGCTTGGATGCGGACCGAAACAACGGTCGTGTGCATGAGGCCTTATTCTGGGAAACATGCAACTTTTTGATCCATTTTTAACCCATTCTTTAGAGAAGTGGGGCAACAAAAAATTGGCAATTCTGGCATTTATATATTATTTTTTTATCTTTATTTTCTTTATGGCATCACATAATAGACAGATTGGACATTTTGCATGCAGCAAAGCCAGTTATAGTTAATTTTATTAGTTTTTAAGTTTTAATATGATGTATGAGAAAACAGGGAATTTAAATTTTTATATTTTTTATTTTTATATTTTTAAAGCCTCTATCCGATAGATTTTTTTTTTTTTAAGTCCCTTTATCATATGATTGTTCAATTGCTTGTACTGTTCAAACTAATGCTGTGAATAGCAAGTATACAAGCATTTAATTACACCCTGCCAAATACAGGGTTTTATACTAGATGTAACATGGCAGATCTTGGGGCCTTTGAAAAGACACTGTCATCTGGATTTCACTTACTGAGCTATTAACATCACCACATCAGTCTCTACGATTTACATTAAAATATACTAGTATTACAGCCCTATGTCTTGTAATTTATCTTATAAAATCGCTTTTATTAATATGACAATTACCTCAATAAGGAGCCCAAGGGGCTGTCCCTCCGGCCATTGGAGCCCAGCACTGCCCCACTGCTAATTTATTCACTGCTCATCGCTGACGTAATGTGTTTGTTGTGCCTGAAATCTTGCGCATGCGCCGTGGATACTCATCTCAGCGCCCGGGCGGTGTCCTGGCATTGTCCTCACAGAACGAAGTGCACATGTGCTAGCTTAGCTCGACCCAGAAATGCGTGAGATTTCAGGCGCAACAAACACATTACGTCGGCGATGAGCAGTGAATAAATTAACAGTGGGGCTGTGCTGGACTCCAAGATAATGGGCACAGCTGGGCTTCAACGGCCGGAGGGACATTCCCTTGGGCTCCTTATTGAGGTAACTAGCATATTAATAAGAACTATTTTATAGACAAATTACAAGACACAGGGCAGTAATACTAGTATATTTTAATCGTGGAGACTGATGTGGTGATGTTAAAGGAAACCTGTCACCAGGATTTTGCGCATAGAGCTGGGGACATGGGCTGCTAGATGGCCACTAGCACATTTGCAGTACCCAGGTCCCATAGCTCTCTGCGCTTTTATTGTGTTAAAAAACAGTTTTGATTGATATGCAAATGACCCGATATGAGTCCTGTATCCGGAGATGAGTCAAGCGGAAAAGTAGCCCAGCACCGCCCCGCGTCCTCCGAATCTCCTCCTTGCTGGCTGGCGTCACAGAGCTGGAGTGCCGAAATCTCGCGATGTGCGAGCTAGCGCATGCGCAGTGTCGGCATCATGTTCATTCCCTGTACTGGCATCAGCACAGGGAACGAACTACGCATGCGCTAGCTCGCGCATCGCGAGATTTCGGCGCTCCAGCTCTGTGACGTCAGCCAGCAAGGAGGAGATTCGGAGGACGCAGGGCGGTGTTGAGCTCCTTTCCGCTTGACTCATCTCCGGATACAGGACTCATATCAGGTCATTTGCATATCAATCAAAACTGTTTTTTAACACAATAAAAGTCAAACCCCTTGACTTTTTTCGTATTTTGGTGCCTCACAACCTGGAATTAACAAGGATTGTCTGAGGATTTGCATAATTTAATTTACAGAACATGCCCACAACTTTGAAGATTTTTTTTTATTTTTTATTGTGAAGCAAACAACAAATAGGACAAAATAACAGAATAAGGCAACGTGCATAACTATTCACCCCCCTAAAGTCAATACTTTGTAGAGCCACCTTTTGCGGCAATCACAGCTCCAAGTCGATTTGGATAAGTCTCTATGAGCTTGCCACATCTTACCACTGGGATTTTTGCTCATTCCTCCTTGCAAAACTGCTCCAGCTGCTCCGTCCTAGCCTCAAATCAGGCACAGAGTGGTGCAGGTTTTGCTCAAGAATATCCCTGTATTTGGCACCATCCATCTTTCCCTCAACTCTGACCAGTTTCCCAGTCCTGGCTGCTAAAAAAAACATCCCCACAACATGATGCTGCCACCACCATGTTTCACTGTGTGGATGATGTTCTTTGGGTGATGTGATGTGTTGCGTTAGACATAGGGCCAGATTTATCATTAGCTCAGGTCAGAATAATGGAGTGAAAAAGTCCCCAAAAAAGTCCCAAACGCTAAAACTGTGCACAAATTTGCGACTTTTTTCTGCTCTGCACTATGCTCGCCAGTTTTCTGAAAGTGGGTGTGTTTTCTTATGTAAATTAATCTCTAGACAGATTTACTATTGGGACTATTTAAAAAGTCGCAGAAAAGCCGCAATTTCACTCCAGTGAGGGCCATGCTTATCTTATGAGACTTTTTAATAGAACATGCGACTTTTTCATAAAAACGTGCAACTTTTTCGTAAAGATGTGCGACTTTTGTAAAGCTGCTTACTGACGGTTAAACTGCTACCATCAAACCACATTTATTACAGTCTTAAAGGGCCGATCATAAATCTGACTTAGCTAAAACTGACTTTAGCCTTATGTTAAAGTGGAGTGAGCTGTCAGAGTCATGATAAATCTGGCCCATAGTGTTTTCTTTGATGGCCAAAAAGTTCAATTTTAGTCTCATCAGACCAGAGCACCTTCCTCCATACATTTTGGGAGTCTCCCACATGCCTTTTCGCAAACTCACAATGTGTCTTTTTGTTTTTAGCTAAAAGTAATGGCTTCCTTCTGACCACTCTGCCATAAAGACCAACTCTATGAAGCGTACGGCTTATTGTTGTCCTATGTACAGATACTCCAGTCTCTGCTTTGGAACTCTGCAGCTACTCCAGGGTTACCTTAGGTCTCTGTGCTGCCTCTCTGATTAATGCCCTCCTTGCCCGGTCCGTGAGTTTTGGTGGGTGGCCATCTCTTGGCAGATTTGCTGTTATGCCATGTTCTTTCCATTTGGTTATGATAGATTTGATGGTGCTCCTGGGCATCATCAAAGACTTGGATATTTTTTTATAACCTAACCCTGACTTGTACTTCTCAACAACACTGTCCTTTACTTGTTTGGAGAGTTCCTTGGTCTTCATGGCAGTGTTTGGTTAGTGATGCCTCTTGCTTCTTAAGTGTTGCAGCCTCTGGGGCCTTTCAAAAAAGGTGTGTATATGTAATGACAGATCATGTGACACTTAGATTACACACAGGTGGACACAATTTCACTAATTATGTGACTTCTGAAGGTAATTGGTTGCACCAGAGCTTTTTATGGACTTCCTAACAAAGGGGGTGAATACATAAGCACATGCCAATTTTCTGTTTTCTATTTCTAAACAATAGTTTAATTTATATATTTTTCTCATTTCACTTCACCAACTTAGACTATTGTGTTCTGATCCATCACATAAAATTCAGATTAACAAAACATTGAACTTAAGGCTGTAATGTAACAAAATACGAAAAAAGTCAAGGGTGTGAATACTTTTGCAAGGCGCTATATATAAAAACTTTGGCGGAATTTCATTTTTTTCCAATTCCACCTCAGATTCCCTCTACATTGTATGCAATATAAAATTGTGCATTAAAAAGTACAGCTTGTCCTGCAAAAAATTATTCCTCATACAGATATGTGAATGGATAAATAAAAAGTTGTGGCTCCTGGAAGGCAGGGAGTAAAAGATGAAAATGGAAAATTGTCGGTCATGAAGAGATTAAGATAATTTAGGTCTGCTGTGTGTTTTCACTTGCAAGAAGAAATGAACGCAGGTGTGTTCTGCAAAAAACGCATGCGTTTTTTATGTATTTTTTTTGCTACTCTAAGCCTTCGAGTATGGCAACACCTTTAGTAAGAAAAGGATTAGGTGTAGATGCATGTGTGCAGAATTGTACAACTCACATCAGTAGATTCACACATCCTCAGGAAGCTATCAGAAGAGGTACACAATTTCTTTTCCTCACCAAGAGTAACAATACCTAAAAAATAATGAACATGAATAAAAGAATATATTTTCTGAATTACAGAACTAGTAAAAACAGACTATTATATGCAAATCATACATGCTGCAACTGATTTATCCCTCTTGAGTCTTTTAACCTAGTTATAGTAATTTAAAGGAGTCCATTTGATAGCACATGGCACTCAAGAAGAGTCTGTCAAAGGAAAACAACACTTTAGATGTAAATCTGTCCTTCTGCATCATGGTGCTGACTAGTTATGAGTAGCATAGGCAATATTCGGATTCGCAATATTTTGCAAATTTTTGGCCGAATATTCGCCCCAAAATTCGCGATTTTTAGATCTCCAGTCATTGTTAACTTGATTGCGAATATCGGCAATATAATATATTCGTGAAAAATTTGCGATAAATTCGAAATAGCACTATATTCTAAATAATCCTGAATTCTCAAAGTGGCGATATTCGCGATAAAAATTCGTGATTCGAATATTCGAGCTCAACACTAGTGCTGACCCAATATGACCTATTATGACAAAACTATACTTCTGAACATTATAATAAAAGTCTGACACCCTTTGAAATAGAAGGAAGAATTTTATACAGGGTATCTAAGATAGGTCGACTGGCCTACATAAGTACCAGAAGATCTACTGGGTAGTCCAGGCTTTGAGACAATAACAGGTCCAAAAGCTCCAGTTGAGGATTCCATTTGGAGCCAGCTCTTATGGGTTAATAGATACAGAACTAAATATGCTCATACATCTTCAATAGCTGTTGGCCAAAGGATAATTAGCCTGACAGCTTGTCCCCAAACTCCTTTATACACATACATGTTCGGCTCGGCCAAGAACATGTATGTTTTCAATGGAGAGTGAGGAAAGCCTGCTGGCATCAGCACATATTGAAAAATTAGCAGATTAATTGAATTAGGGGGGAAGAGACATCAGATTGTCAGCCTCTACTGCTAAAAATGATGTGTTGAATCAACCATACAGTAATGTGTATAGAAAACTTGAAGTGCACCTTAGTTTAAAAATAGTTTGCATAATGGCTTTGATTCTTTGTACAATCATAACTGTGAAGGAAAAATGTCTATTTCAGTCATTTTATTCCCTGTTTTATCTGCACAGCTAGATGAATTTCACTCAGAAGCAGGGGACATATCCCTTTTGTGAAATCTACCAGCACTGTACTGCTGTGACATCCTTTCCCTTACTTCCCACTATGTTTGTTTTCACCCCTGGATCTTACAGAACAGATCAGGAAACCACACTTACAGGAGATTCCTGTAATCTTCAAAAGCTGTGTATAAGCAGTTTGTTTATCAAGCTCAGGATCTCCGCTAGTTCGGACCCTCCCCACTTCCTCTCTGCCATCTTCTTTTTATCTGTTACTAGGGATGGATCTTGCCTGATAAGACGCAGTGGACTGCAAATTAGGTGGAAGTGAGACTCCTAGTTGCCATGACTTTTCAGTTTTTTTTCAGGTGGATGCAGGCATATTTTAAAAATTAAGTGATTTCAAAATGTACTAGTTCCACCATTCTCTATTAAATGAAATTAAATTGTGCGAAAGTACAGTGGCTCCTAAAGGTATTACTGTACTTTGAAAAAAAAAAAACATTTGATACATCATAGCGGCGTATGGCTCTGAGTCTTCAGACCCCACTAATCACAAGAACGAGGAGAAAGAAGTGCTCATATACTGTAGTGCATTGTCTCTCCTTACTACAAGAGATGGGCTCAATAGTAAGTCTGAGTCTTGATTTCATCTCCTGCATCAAGGAGACAGAGTGCTTCTGTCTTGTTGTTAAGATTGGAGGGAGTCCCAGCACTCCCACCAATCAAAACCTTTGATTTGTCGCTATTGCAGTATACTTTAGCATATCAGATCTTATTGTTGTCAGTAATCTGTGTCTCATCCTCCAGTGACCTATGGTGCCCTAGGTGTCTTTAGAGCCTTCCAACACTTAGTCCAGCATCGGTGTCAAAAGATCCAATGGTGCTAACTTTGGATTGACATTTGTATGGGTGTTAGTGCTCTTGTTACATTGGAAAACAGACTTCCATATAAGTATTAGTGTTGGGCGCGAATATTCGAATAACGAATATTATTGCGAATATCGGCACTTCGAAAATTCACAAATATTTGGAATATAGTGATATATTAGTAATTTCGAATATTCTAGATTTTTTTCCATCAGTAACCTCCCTTCTTGCTTGTGGGCCAATGAGAAGGCTGCAATGTCTTTGTCTGAGCTTAGCAACATCCCTAGCAACCAATAGGAAAGTTGCCTACCCCTTACTATATAAGAACCTCCCCAGCAGCCCTTGTATGCAGTATTTTGCAGATCTGAGAGAGACTGCAGTGTTATTGCTGTGCTCTCTGCTTTCCTGTGTCATTACATTAGATAAATAGTTAGATAGCTTATATATATATTACAGATAGTTAGTGGGAGATAGTCAGAGTAGGTTAGATCCTGATATAGTGTAGCTGATAGGTTCTGCTGTCCATACATACACGCTACAGACATAGTGCTCTGATGTCACAAGTTCACAACAATACTTAGTGCACCAATCACTAATAAGTAGTCAGACATGTTAAAATGTGAAGTTGCACGTATTGCGCCAAAATATTTGCATCATTAGTGCCGTTTTTGCAATCGCTAATATGTTGGAGCACTCTATCTGCATATAAAGCTATTGTAATGTTCTGCCGTGCCAACCATTTTCTCCAGTCTCAGGAAACCTGTAGCAGCTTGATGTAGCTATAGTGACCCACACTTGAATTTTGCGCGCATTACGCGAATATTACATTGTTGATTTTTTGCGATCAAGAAAATAATCTCGAATTCGCGAATATATGACGAATATTCTACCAAATATTCATGAACTATCGCAAATTCGAATATTGCCCCTGCCGCTCATCCCTAGTAAGTATGTGTAATCATCTGTAATAAAATCCATCTACTGTATATCTGAAATGAACAGAAGGAGTTATAATAATGTTCACAGAAACTCCTGACCTTAAAACTAAAGTGAAACAGACAACTTCAGTCAAACACTAGAGGAAAGAAATATGTTCCTGGCCTTATCAAGGGACACTGGAGTACGGCGTAAGAAGAGAATAAGTGCAGCTGTGACCTGAACTATAGAAGAAGACACTGAAAAAAACATGGTGAGGACTATTCTCCATTATTCCATATGCTATTTAGTTTCAATTCTAGATTCGTGGTGCATGGTTTACAACATATTAGGGTAATTAATCTATTATTTAGGACTTTGTAGATTGTGGGCAATCCGATATTTCAACAAATAAACATAATAGCTATCTCACTGTTTTATTCATAAGGACTTTGCTTGCAGAAGCTGAATGAGGTGGTTTGTCAACTTCTTACAATTTCCTTAATCCTTTGGGTGATAATCTGGAAAGTCTGTTAATCTGGCACTTGCTTTTAGCACAGACATTCAAAATGATGAGCATTTCACAAGATTAGCAGATACTGATTTTTCTGTATTTTTCTAGTTTTGCATTTTAATAATAATTTGGGATTTCTTCTTTCTTTCTCCAGATATTCTATACCATTCGGGTATGTTCACACAGGGCAGATTTCTTGCAGGAATTTAGATTTTTATTTTACTTGACACAGCAATTTAAAGAGTAACTTCTACTGACATCTCTATTTTAGCAACTCATTGCACCCCTTGTAGTAACAATAATGGATCTTATATTCTTAGGACTCTCTGTTGTACCATTATTATTCCTTTTAGAAGTTATGAATGAATTACCAGTAGTTTGCAATGAAGGTCCATCTGGGTGTTATCAGTCTAACACTATTCAATCAGTGCTATCCATGTCAGACTGTGCCGGGCTACACCCCAAACTGGTAACAACCATCTGGACCTTCATTCCAAGCTGGTAGCAATTCATTCATAACTTCTAGATGGAATAATAAAGGAATGACACAACACAGAGTCATATGAATAGATGCTGCAGAATTATTGTTACATGGGGAACGCAAGTAGTTGCTAAAAGAGCCATGTCAGGAGAGGGGAGAGGTCCTCTTTATGTGTTGGGCTGTATTAATTCAAGCATACTGGAGAAATGAGAGATTTGATTGAGTTCTTTGTGAAATGGATCATAATGAATCCTGATGAATGCCCTCATAGGATTTAGGAAGGACTTAAATTAGGTCCTTCAGGCTTTTGTTGCCTTTTCTATTCTAAATTAAAAAATTTAAAAAATCTTATCAGTTCTATCAAAATAGAAAATGACATACCAAACTGACGAAGATCCAAACAGAAGCTAGCTTCGTTAAGTAATGTGGTATTCCGGCAAACTGTCCAAATATTGAAGTACATGTAGACAGGTAGAGAGGTGAACGCTGTGACACCAAGCCAGGCTAGCATGAAGAGGTACGTCAGCATAATAAACTAAAATAGAAACAGATTCATTAATAACACTTCCCTATATAACAATAAGAACACTGACTGTCTTCTCATTATTTTCAGATAAAACGTGCCTTATTTAGTAGTATAAATAACAGTGGTATGTATAGGTGGAAAGTATCCCACTGCACAGCTGAAGGTGGCTGTTCTGTCCCAACAGTGAATACAATATAAACTCATGAACTATGTAAAGAAAAGTATTTGAAAAGATATTTCACTTTTATCTTAATTTAACATTGAAATATTATGTGAAGGTTTATATTTGAACCTCAGACCTTGATGAAATGTATCAGTTTTGTCCCATTTTTTATTGCATTTTCTTGCCAAAGTTTTGCATAAATTAACATAGCAAAGCCACAACGACACTTACATGTATGTGCGAGGCTTTATAAAATTCATAAGTTACTGTCGGGGCACCTACAAACTTTAAGCAAAAGTGAAAACATTTTTGACCTTTTTAACCCCAAAAGTCACAAAGTGAATCATGAGTGACCAGGATACAGCTTCTTACTGTACATGTAGATTAGTAGGACTTTGGTGGGGGCAGGAGACAGAAATATATTTAAGTTACCAGTAACCACACTAGAAATTGAATATTCTTATCATACAAAAACATATAATCAAAATCTGTTCACATGACTTGTATGTCCTATATTCTGCAGTTCAGTTTTTGGCTTGCTATATACACTCACCTAAAGAATTTTTAGGAACACCATACTAATACGGTGTTGGACCCCCTTTTGCCTTCAGAACTGCCTTAATTCTACGTGGCATGGATTCAACAAGGTGCCGATAGCATTCTTTAGAAATGTTGGCCCATATTGATAGGATAGCATCTTGCAGTTGATGGAGATTTGATGCACATCCAGGGCACGAAGCTCCCGTTCCACCACATCCCAAAGATGCTCTATTGGGTTGAGATGTGGTGACTGTGGGGGCCATTTTAGTACAGTGAACTCATAGTCATGTTCAAGAAACCAATTCGAAATGATTCGAGCTTTGTGACATGGTGCATTATCCTGCTGGAAGTAGCCATCAGAGGATGGGTACATGGTGGTCATGAAGGGATGGACATGGTCAGAAACAATGCTCAGGTAGACTGTGGCATTTAAACGATGGCCAATTGGCACTAAGGGGCCTAAAGTGTGCCCAGAAAACATCCCCTACACCATTACACCACCACCACCAGCCTGCACAGTGGTAACAAGGCATGATGGATACATGTTCTCATTCTGTTTATGCCAAATTCAGACTCTACCATTTGAATGTCTCAACAGAAATCGAGACTCATCAGACCAGGCAACATTTTTCCAGTCTTCCACAGTCCAATTTTTGTGAGCTTGTGCAAATCGTAGCCTCTTTTTCCTATTTGTAGTGGAGATGAGTGGTACCCGGTGGGGTCTTCTGCTGTTGTAGCCCACCTTTCTTTCCCATTCTGACATTCAGTTTGGAGTTCAGGAGATTGTCTTGACCAGGACCACAACCCTACATGCATTGAAGCAACTGCCATGTGATTGGTTGACTAGATAATCGCATTAATGAGAAATAGAACAGGTGTTCCTAATAATTCTTTAGGTGAGTGTAGACTGCGATTGGGTCCGCACATTCATCTTATTATCAATAGAATGTCATCTACATGTATTGTACTGCATGTACATAATATTTTATTGTACTGGTGGAGATCTAGATCACACAGAATAGCAACACTAAGGCCCCTTTTTACACGGGTGAGAATTCCACACGGGTGCAATGTGTGAGGTGAACTCATTACACCTGCACTGAATACGGACCCATTCATTTCAATGGGGCTGTGTACATAAGCAATGTTTTTCATGCATCACTTGTGAGTTGCGTGAAAATCGCAGCATGTTCTATATTCTGTGTTTTTCACACAACGCAGGCCCCGTAGAAATGAATGGGTCTGAGTAAAAATCGCACCGCATCCGCAAGTAAGTGCGGATGCGGTGCGATTTTCACATATGGTTGGTAGGAGATGATAGTGATGAGCAACCCCGGACCCCATTAAAGTAAATTCACTGTATTATTTTCCCTTATAACATGGTTATAAGGGAAAATAATAGCATTAATTAATACAGAATGCTTACTAAAATATTGATTGAGGGGGTAAAAAAAATAATAATTATTAACTCACCTCATCCACTTGATTGCGGAGCCGGCATTGTTTTCTTTCTTCTTCCTTCAGGACCTGCAAAAGGACCTTGGATGATGGAATCACGCTCACCATGTGGTGAGCGTGATGACGTCAGCGCAGGTCCTGCTGAATGAAGATAGAAGGATCTTCTATCTTCGTTCAGCAGGACCTGCGCTAACGTCACCGCGCTCACCACGTGGTGAGCATGATTACATCATCCAAGGTCCTTTTGCAGGTCCTGAAGGAATAAGAAAGAAAACAATGCCGGCTCCGCAATCAAGTGGATGAGGTGAGTTAATTCTTTTTTTTTACCCCCTCAATCGATATTTTAGTAAGCATTCTGTATTAATTAATGCTATTATTTTCCCAGATCTCGATGCCGGAAACGTCAAACGCAAGTGTGAAAGTAGCCTTACTCTGTGCAGTTTAACTGGTTAGCGAGGAAATATGGTAATTTACTTATGCATGTCACTGACTAGGTCTCTAGTTTGCAGGCTGATGCACAAATCATGTATTATCACAGAGTTTAGAAGCCAAATGGATTCTATAAGGGTTATTTCCTGTGTTCCATCTGTCCTCCTGCTAATTAAAAGCTGCTGCCTATCGGCTGGCAGTACTTGGCACCACTTACCATAGTGTTAATAAAACCCTTCACTTTTTATTAGTGAAGAATTCTGAATTCACACTAACTCCTATGTATTGCTTGACGCTACATCAGCAAGAATCAATTACGTAAGCGATAATGTACACAAAACACTGATGCTGGTAAATGACAACACCGATCAGTGACAGACATACAGTATAATAACTGCATACAGTGCATTGAATTGCATTTGTATCAGAATGGGATATTTTTAAACTGAAAGTTTATAGAAAACATTTTTTAAAGAATGTTGGCTTTTTTTATTTTTCATTCCGACAGCACTAAACCATTGAAAATTAAATAGAACATATCGGCCTTCTGTAGCAGTCAGCACAGAGAGATAAAACTCCTGAACAGATAGGTAATCCATAGTTTAGTTTACTGCTGCTGCAAGGGGAAGCAGTTATCTGCTAGTAAAATAGTAGAGTAGTAGAATTGGGATTAACAGTATGACCGCTTTATTGTTCTCTTGATAGGCCCAGATAAAGATGTTCACAGAGGAGCATTGATCTTGTCTGTGTAAAGTGTGAGGCTTTTATTGAGTCACTCTGCCCTCTTCCATCTCTGGCCCCAAGTAATGGTCTGACTGGGGCAAGGCTGTTTGCCATACTTAAAGTCCAACCAAAGAAGGAAATTAAAAAGCCAGGACAGGAGGTAGAGAACATGGAGTGACCTCAAAAAATTGTATCCACAAAACCATGTTACATTTTTTTTTTGTAAAAAAAATATATAGAATATTCACTGATAGAAAATAGATTATAGTGTCCTTTTAGTTTGTGTAGATCGAAAGTCTACAAAATATTTAAACACTATCAATCAGCTTTGATGAGGAAATATACATTTTATATGTGTTAGTTGTTACCTCAAGCTTAAAGTTAACCTGTCACCATGAAAATGCTGCACAATCTGCAGGCAGAATATTATAGAGCAGGAGGAGCTGAGCAGATGGATATACTTTGGAGGTCACTGTTAAAGGGGTGTACACTGTGGAGGTCACTGTTAAGGGGGCAGGGGCCACTATTAAAGGGGCAACTGCTGTGGAGGTCACTGTTAAGGTAGCAGGGTTCTGCAAAGTCACTGTTAAAGCAGTGGGGTACTGTGGAGGTCACAGTTAAGGGGGCGGGCCCCTGAGGAGGTGACTGTCAAGGGAGTGGGGTGCTGTGAAACTCAATGTTAGAGGGGCGGGCTGCTGTGAAGGTCAAAGTTAAGGGGATGGGCTGCTGTGAAGGTTCCATTTTAAAGTGGCGGTGCACTGTGGGGGGGGGTCAGTGTTAAGGGGTGGTGGACTGTGGAGTTCACTGTTAAAGGGGCGGGGTGCTGTAGAGGTCACTGTTATGGGGGATACTGTCGATATCTTTTAACGACACACACAAACATTAAATAAAATAGATTAAATGTACCTGTGCGAAGCCGGGTACTTCCGCTATTCTAATATATAAAGCTGAGTGTATGTGTGTGTGTATGTCCGCTAAAGGAATACAACTACATTTACAATCACGAAACTTGGCACACAAGTACATCAGGTGTCCGGCAAGGTTTTAGACCAGGTCTCAGCTCTCTAGCACATACCGTTCTTGAGATATTCCCAAAAAAATGCATTAGCCAATAGAAGCAGGCCTTTCTCTTCATACCCCAACTGCCATACACACGGTCACATGTCCCTTATCAGCCAATAGAAGCTTGCAGGCCCTTAGTCTCCACATACACACAGTTTTACACCAGGTTTCCATAACAACCCAGCCATTTTTTCTTCACTGCTGTAGGTTGGCTTTAAAGGGGCAGGGTGCTGTAGATGACACTGTTAGGGGAGTGAAGTGCTGTGGAGGTCACAGTTAAGGGGGCAAGTAGGGTGGCCATTCAAGCACACACTCAAAAGACGGACTTAAAAACTCCACCCCAAGGCCCCCTAAGCCACGCCACACCCAGTTAGGACACACCACCTCCCACTCCCCAGCTAACGGGCATTGAAAAAATGAAGGTAAAAATCTACTTCTGTCAGCTGCAGGGGTGGGAGGGAGGGTGACTTTCCCCCTTCAGCTTACGCTCAGACAGGACAGTGCTGCTGTCTGAGAATGAGCTGTTTAAAAGGACATCCCTGTGGACAGGGAGTCTGAAAGCTGGACTGTGCGGCCTAAAACAGGACCTCTGGCCACCCTAGGTGGAGGTCAGTGTTGAGGGGCAGATTGCTGTAGAGGCCACTATTAAGGGGGCTGGGTGTTATGGAAATTACTGTTAAAGAGATGAGTACTATGGAGGTCACTAATAAAGGGGCGGCCACTGTGGAGGTCACTGTAAAAGGGGCGGTCCGTTGTGAAGGTCACTGTTAAGGGGGCGGGATGCTGTAAAGGTCAACGTTAAGGGGTAGGCTGCTTTGGAGGTCCCATTTTAAGAAAACAGGGCACTGTGGGAAGGTTAGTGTTAAAGGGTGGGGGCTATGGAGGTCACTGTTAAGGGGGTGGGGTACTGTAGATGTCACTGTCATAGTGGATACTGTCAATATCTTTTAATGACACACACAAACATTAAATTAAATAGATGAAATATACCCGTGTGAATCCGGGTCCTTCAGCTAGTAAAATTTTTTAATAAAAATGCCAAACATATGCCAAAAGGGCAGACTACTGCCACACAGTATTCTATTGGTATTGTACAGAATAGGCAGTACAGAAACCTGGTGTAAGAGCATACTGAATAGGTTTAAATAGTGATTATCAACAGAAAGTCCAAATTAATATGACATTTTTCCTAAATGTTCAGGTAAAGTATTTGGAATCAGACAGAAGTGTCGGTACTACCTGTGCCATATAGTGCTCTTAAGCTATGCTTTAGAACAAAACTTGATGTTACTGTATGAATTACCGCTGAGATTGTACAGCAAATGTGAATTAAAGTAGTTGTCCGCTTTTTTATATGGATGACCTATTCTCAGGATGGGTCGTCAATATCCGATTGGCAAGGGATTTAACTGCCGAGACCACCACCGATCAGCTGTTTGAAGAGAACACAGTGCTGGTACAAGCACTTCCTCTTCAGGGTTTACCTGCTCCCCATCTACATTTCATCGTTGAGCAGGTGCAATTACAGCTCCTCCACCCCGATTCACTTTAATGGGACGGCTCCTTCCTGTTTAAGTAATTAGGAAAGAGCCATACCATTGAAGTCAATGGGAATGACGGAGTTGTAATTATACTTGCTCATCACTGCAATGTTAAGCAGGTAAACAGTGACGAGAGGGCAACGGTTGAACAACAGCTAACACCCACGCCGATCTGATATTGATGATAAGGATAGATCATCAATATAAAAAAGTAGACAACCCCTTTAAGTCTAAAGGGCATGCTTACGGTGTGGGAATACAGTAGTTGAGATAAACTAAAGTCTACAGAATTGTCACATATAAGTGCAACCAAGATCAAGGCTTTATATTATTTATGGCAGGAATGGAGAGTAAATATTCTTAACACATTAGCGCTAAAAGTATAGACTTTTAATTTATAAATAACCGGATAACATACCCAAGCACTCACACATCTCCCGCAAGTTGTGATTTTGAAATCCCCATAGAGATCCTTAATGGCACCGGTTGTAAAGAATCCTTCTACCATCAGCAATATGCCATAGACAAAGAAAGCAGCTGCAATCCCATAGATGACATACTTGAAGATATCAATCCTAAGGAGAACAAGGATAAAAGATCTCAGAATTATTACTAATATTAACGTATAATAAATGCTTATATCATAGCAGCAGAAAGCTGAACAGTATGCAGTACCAGTATATACCGTACAAAAGATAATTATTAATAGGAATGAGCGAATCGACTTCGGATAAAACATTCAAAGTCAATTCGCATAATACTTTGTTTGAATACTGTACGGAGCGAGCGCTCCATACAGTATTAGAAAGTATTGGCTCAGATGAGCCGAAGTTATTACTTTGCGAAGTCTCGTGAGACTTTGCATAACTTCATAAATTAATATTTACTGTAAATAACATATCTCGAACTCGGATTCGGTTCCAAGGTACTACGAGTTCAGGAAATGTTTTTTTACAGTAGTAATTCATTCATGAAGTTATTATGCGAAGTCTCGCGAGACTTCACGAAGTAATAACACTGGGAAATATTGGTATTGAATTACATGTCTTAGTTTATGACTGATGTACAAATAAGTAAATGTAGGAATAAATAAATAAAACTGACGCAGAATAAGTCTCCCATTACTCTCCCTGCACTATCCTTGCATTCTCCTTGCATTCTCCTTGCAGTCTCCCTGCACTCTCCCTCTCCAATATTCTTCAATTATTTATTTTCAGCAACACTGTCCCTAGTACATGAGCGCTTACCACGTCTCTCCCTATGCTCAGTTCACAGGACAATGGCAGAGACCGCGCAGGATAAAGGTTTTATAGGGCTGTGACATCACAGGGGATGGCCATCTGTGGAATGGCTGTCTGCACAGCACTATGGGTGATCTTGCATTCCGGGGATTCTTGCATGCAGCTGCCATTTTAGAGAAAGCTGATTTGTTACCATGTAGTATGAGGAAATTCGGATTCAATGCGAATTGAAGTTTTCCTAAACTTTGGACCGAAATCTGCTTCGCTCAATGCTATTTATCACACGTCACTTGTGTTCTCCCTTCTGCTCAGCTATGTCTGATCAAAGCCCTTATGTCTATTACATGTGTAGACAAAGTGGTCATTAATACACATGATACACAGTCATTGATGGCTGGATAGAAGAAGGTGATCAGAATATGCAGAAGGCGGGATTTGGATGTCTTATTCTTCTTAGACATACAATTTTGCCAGTACAATCAGGCTTTAAAATGGCAGCATACAGTATGTAAATAGTGTAAAATACTGTGATAAGATCACTTTTAACCATTACATTCTGAAACAGCCACAGGACAGGATTATTTATTTTATGCCCTTGCACCTATAGATGATTTATGACATTCATCTCTATGGTTAAAACATATGTAAACAAATAATCCTTCGATGAACCCTTGGCCCAGAGATTGATGTAATTAACTGAATTTAATAGCCACTTAATACAACATACGTGTGCTGCTAAAACTATCAGAAACCTTCTAAGCCAGTAAAAATCTTGCCTTAGTAACACTTTAAAGGCCTTACTACATTACACAAATGCCAGGCTCATATAATCAAGTACACAATCACTTGATTAAAAAGCAAACGCTTCATCCAAATGAAAGATACCCGATGATTGGCATCACATCTTCCTGCGTAATCAGGGATGTGCTGCTGATAATTAATTTGGGTGGAACTACTGTTGTAGCCAGTGGCGTACATAGAGAAGTAAGGGCCCCATAGCAAGGATCAAACCAGGCCCACCACACAGGACAGAAGGTTTTCTGCCCAAACCCTTGGGCAATATTTCATGGCTTCATTTGCTAAAAGTTGTACCTTTTAGAGGGTAGAGTTATGACCAAGTTTTCACCTCCAGTAGAAGAGGAGATACTCCCAACTAAGACTGGGCCCCCTCTTGCACTGGGCTCCATAGCAGCCGCATGGTCTGCTGCTATGTTAGTTGCGCCTCTGGTGGTAGCAATCCTTCCTCCCACATTCAGTATGCATCGGCCTGTGTAATCAGGCTGGTGAAAACGGGCACTGATGGATATTTCATAGTGTTGAGTGAGCATGCTTGGCTGAACTGCTGTTCGGATCGAGCATCGCTATGCTCAGCAGATCTGAGTGCTCTAGTACAATTTAATACAATGAAAATCAATGGGAGAACCAAGCATTAAATCAGGCACCCCCTTCTCTAAAGAAAAGAGGGCATCTGGTTCACAAAAAAAGGTTAGAAATTGATGGAAACCCCATCAAAATGGTTTGGAAACAGCATTAAGAGGATAGCTGGATGAATCTTAGACTCCTATTAAGTACAAAATACAATAGACAACCACACAACAGCTATATGCCAAAAGCCAGGTATGTGCAAGCCATCAATCTATCCAAGAGACAGAAAACAGCCAGCATACCTTACAATGGCAGCCTTGAGAGATATTCAAAACCAGCTCTCATCTGACTAAGAATCAGTATACCTCAAAGTTATTTTGCATCTGATGGATGCCTTGGGTGGACCTGCACACCTAGATCAAGATCATTAGGGTGAAAAACAGTTTTCTGATTGTCCTAACATAATATTCAATAACCTTTCTATACAGTTTTGTCATGTAAAAACGTATTTGCATAAACATGGACCTATGGGAAAGACATGCAAATGAGCAGAATCTGCCATGTTGTTCAGCTGTCATAAGACTATGAAAACCAATAGATGGCGCTATTGAGTTATGAAAAGCTATTGGTTTCACAGTCTTATGACAAGAATAGAATAATAGTTTTGTCAGAAGACTATGAAACCAATAGATGGCGCTGTTCATTTATACTATGTGTGGCACAGTACACACCACTGCAAGTATAAAACATGCCCAATGTCTTCTGTTCAAGTACCAAGCAAGTGTCTAAACTTATTTTTTTCTTTTATTTCAATAAAGACTAAAGTACATCTTATACACAACTCAAAATGAGTTTGTGGCCTCTTACTAGACTCTGCCTCAAACCACTGGTCATAACATGACAACTGTTGAGAACATCAAAATAATCCTTTTTGACAGCTATAGAAACAGAGGATACTAAATAGTGTATATTAACACCGCATAGAAAATTATTAAACAATCCACATCATTGTATCATATCAGTATTATATATATATATATATATATATATATACAATTATTTTTTTAATTGTAATTATTCATTAAGGAGTCAAAATACAACATCCACTGGGCTTTTTCATGAGCAGCATCATTCATTTTCATTGCCTGACATACATAACATTTTTATAGATTTCTTTTTTAGAAGCTTAACCCTTTAGTGACCTGCCTGTTTTGGCCCTTACTCAGCAATTGTTTTTCTTCCTTTTTTAATTCTCGCCTTCCAAGAGCCAAACCTTAATTTTTCAGTCTATGTAGCTGTATGACGGCTTGTTTTTCCAGGACAAGTTGGAGATTTTTAATGGTACGCATAACTTTCTGATTAACTTTTATTAACTCTTTCTTGGAGGGTGATGTAAATAAACAGCAATACTGCCACTGAGTTTTTACGTTATAAATTTTGCAGCATTCATTTTTTGGCATAAATAATATAGTATCTTTATTTTGTAGGTCAGAATGATTACAGCGATACCAAATATGAATAGCTTTTCTTTTTACATTTTACTACTTTGTGGCACTAAAACCCCTTTTTTTTAAAAACAGAAGAAATCTTTTTGCATCGCCGCATCCCAAGACCCATAACTTTTTTATATTTTTTTCTATGAAGTTTTGTGGGGCTTGATTTTTGCGGGATGACTTGTAGTTTTAATTGGTATCATTTTGGGGTAAATAACAATCTTTTAACATTGCGGTGGCGACTAAGAATAAATGAGCAATTCAGAAATTTGTCCCTTGTTTTTATTTATGGCACCGTAGAGAATAATTTACATGATATTTGCGTACTGTGGGCCAGTATGGAAGCGGCAATACCAAACATGTGAGGAAGATTTTATTTTTGCAATTTTTTTCATTTATAAAGCGTATTTTCAATGGATAAAAGTTTTTCTTTACTTAATTTTTTTATTTAATAAATGTTTTTTTTGTTTTTTACTTTTTATAACCATGTAATAGTCACACAAGGCAACTATGACAGGCAATAATTTGACTTGCTTCTAAAATACAATTCACTATCCCTATAGTGCATTGCATTTTAATGTCAGTGTTATACTAAGGAACACTTAAGCCAGGCTTGGGGCCTACTCCAGGCCCCATCCAACCTATACACACATCAGCACCCAGTGATCGCATTTGCAGAATGCCGATAGGAGACAGCTCCCTGTGTCACTGCTTACACATGGCAGGAGACATTGCCTACAGCATGTAACAGGTTAAACAGCCCGATACGGCACTGATGACGTCACCTCGCCCGACCAGTGCAGTGACGTGGTGATGTCACTGCATGCAAGATTTTGCACAGTTTCTTTAATCAAGATGGCTGTGACAGCCTCTCCGTAAGCAAATAATGGCAGAGAGGGAGAAAAAGGTGCACATAGGGTAAGTACGTCACTTAACAATGCCCTCGCTTAGGGAAGATGGTTTGCTCACCTATTTGTGTTGCACCAAATTAGGGCGCAACCACAATGAAGGCCAAATGAAGAAAGTTACTGGTTGGTGTAGCCAAACTTGTCCGATAACCTTGGGTGGGAGCCAAGCCCCCAGTCAGGTAAGTAGTAGTACTAGGAAAGCGCTGGACCATAGGAAGCATGCATGAGGACAACACAGGGCACAGAACCACAACCAGGAGTCAAATAAATTACGATTAATTCAAAGACGACGCGTATTGGGGTACATGACCTCTTTATCAAGTCTAAAAAGATAAATATAATATGTATGTATATATATATATATATATATATATATATATATATATATCTATATATACACACACATCCATATAAAAAGTGTGAGTTCATATAAAAAGAGGAAGTAGATACATAAAGTGAAGACCATTTCAGGTGACTACCTCTTGAAGCTCATGAAGAGAATGCCAAGAGTGTGCAAAGCAGTAATCAAAGCAAAAGGTGGCTACTTTGAAGAACCTAGAATGTGACATATTTTCAGTTGTTTCATACTTTTTTGATAAGTATATAATTCCACATGTGTTATTTCATAGTTTTGATGCAGTCAGTGTGAATCTACAATTTTCATAGTTATGAAAATAAAGAAAACTCTTTGAATGAGAAGGTGTGTCCAAACTTTTGGTCTGTACTGTATATGTACTTATACTATATTAATTTATATATCTCCATATGAAAAATGTATATACATATAAAAGGGGGGTAGATAAATAAATAAATATGATGAAAATACGTCCATATAAAAATTACGAAAACTATCATATAATGCAGAATAAAAGCAAATCTAAAACAATAAAATTTACTACTGGTTATACTAATAAGGAGATAACCCCCAAAAGCCGATATTAAGATCAGAGGAGCGGCTCTAACTGGTGTATATAAGGCGCTTTTGTATGTATAGACCTATACATGAGATTGGTGTAGGAAACAGTGTTGATCGAATATATAATGATAGGATGATAATATTACTGATTTGATATTCCCTATGTCCCTGAGGGGCAAATAAGACACCCAATGAACATGGAGATGAATACATTTATACAGAGAGGACCATACCTTTCAGTAACCAGCTGGACCAGATACACGATCACTGCTAGTTGGCACGTGGAGCGTTCGCTGTACACACAGCGTGCGCTTGGTGCCGGAATAAAAGAAGGAAGTATGGGTGGAGGGGAACGCAGGAAGGTCCACTGCTGTGTTGTGTGCTGGGGAAGAAGGGAATGATGAGAAGATAATTGTATTGAAACAAACAGCTGTAAGGTGGCAGTGACAGGGGCGGAAACGATTTAATGAAAGGAGAACGATGTGTGGCAAGGAAGTGGAGGTTTAATAAACTAAGTCAGATGATAGTGAGGATGAAAGGTATGAACCTACCTGAAGGAGGGGTATAATGAACCTAGGAGCAAAATTATAGTAGATATACCTGAATACCTGAAAAGATTAAACTATAAGAGCCTACCTATAAAGAAGGTTTAATGAACCTAGGAGCAATAAAATGATGGTAGACAGGATGAGCCTGCCTGTGAAAGACATGTACAATGTCCACATTATATTATTATGGTAAGTGTTGGGATACAAGGGTAGTAAACTTATACAAACTTATATGAGTGGATTAATTAACTATGATAGGAAGAATTAAGCGGAGTAGATACAAGAGTTCATGCAATAGAGGAGAGGGATCTTATGTTAAATTGACAAGATGGAAGGGGATGTGAACACCCCCAGTGGAACGCCTGCAAAAGTGGATGACTTGGCTGACAGGTGTATTAGAAACACTTATTCTCTAAACTTTCATTTAAACCATAAGGTTCCAGGATCTGTAACTTAAAAATCCAAAACATCTCCCTTTTTTGCAGCGTCCTGAACCAATATGAATGGGTATCATTAATTAGTTCAATGGGTGTAATGGTGAGTTTGGAAGTTTCCTACACCAATTTCATGTGTACAGTGCCTTGCAAAACTATTCACCCCATATTTTGTTACATTACGGCCTTAAGTTCAATGTTTTGTTAATCTGAATTTTATGTGATAGATCAGAACACAATAGTCTAAGTTGGTGAAGTGAAATGAGAAAAATATATAAATAAAACTATTGTTTAGAAATAAAAAACTGAAAAATGGCATGTGCGTATGTAACCAATCACCTTCAGAAGTCACATAATTAGTGAAATGATGTCCACCTGTGTGCAATCTAAGTGTCACATAATCTGTCATTACATATACACACCTTTTTTTGAAAGGCCCCAAAGGCTTCAACACCTAAGCAAGAGGCATCACTAACCAAACACTGCCATGAAGACCAAGGAACACTCCAAACAAGTAAGGGACAATGTTGTTGAGAAGTACAAGTCAGGGTTAGGTTATAAAAAGATATCCAAATCTTTGATGATCCCCAGGAGCACCATCAAATCTATCATAACCAAATGGAAAGAACATGGCACAACAGCAAACCTGCCAAGAGATGGCCGCCCACCAAAACTCACGGACCAGGCAAGGAGGGCATTAATCAGAGAGGCAGCGCAGAGACCTAAGGTAACCCTGGAGGAGCTGCAGAGTTCCACAGCAGAGACTCGAGTATCTGTACATAGGACGACAATAAGTCATATGCTCCATAGAGTTGGGCTTTATGGCAGAGTGGCCAGAAGAAAGCCATTACTTTCAGCTAAAAACAATAAAGCATGTGGTGAGTTTGTGAAAAGGCATGTGATAGACTCCCAAAATGTATGGAGGAAGGTCCTCTGGTCTGATGAGACTAAAATTAAACTTTTCGGCCATCAAAGAAAACGCTATATCTGGTGCAAACCCAACATATCACATCACCCAAAGAACACTATCCCCACAGTGAAACATGGTGGTGGCAGCATTATGCTGTGGGGTAGTTTTTCAGCAGCCAGGACTAAGAAACTGGTCAGAGTTGAGGGAAAGATGGATGGTGCTAAATACAGGAATATTCTTGAGCAAAACCTGTACCACTCTGTGCGTGATTTGAGGCTAGGATGGAGATTCACCTTCCAACAATGACCCCAAACACATTGCTAAAGCAACACTTGAGTGGTTTAAGGGGAAAGATGTAAATGTGTTGGAATGGCCTAGTCAAAGTCCAGATCTTAATCCAATAGAAAATCTGTGGTCAGACTTAAAGATTTCTCTTTACAAGCGCAAACATCCAACTTGCAGTTTTGCAATGAGGAATGGCCAAAAATCCCAGTGGTAAGATGTGGCAAGCTCATAGAGACTTATCCAAAGCGACTTGGAGTATTGACTTTACGGGGGTGAATAGTTATGCGCATTGACTTTTTCTGTTATTTTGTCCTATTTGCTGTTTGCCTTACATTTAAAAAAAATAATAAATCTTGAAAGTTGTGGGCATGTTTTGTAAATTAAATTATGCAAATCCTCAAACAATCCATGTTAATTCCAGGTTGTGAGGCACCAAAACTCGAAAAAGGTCAAGGGGGGTGATTTATTTTGCAAGGCACTGTAGGTCTATACATACAAAAGCGCCTTATATACACCAGTTAGAGCCTCTCCTCTGATCATACAATCTTAATATCGGCTTTTGAGGGTTATCCCCTTATTAGTATAACCAATAGTGAATTTTCCTATTATGAATTAGCTTTTTTTCTGCATTATATCATAGTTTTCATAATTTTTATATGGACGTATTTTCATCATATTTATTTATTTATCTACCCCCGTTTTATATGGATTTACATTTTTCATATAGAGATATATAAATGAATATAGTATAAATACATATATCTATTTATTTTTTATATGGATGTATATGTTTATGCATTTACACTCCAGTCATTTATGTATCTTCTTCCTCTTTTTATATGAACTCACACTTTTTATATGGATGTTTATATATATATATATATATATATATACACACACACACATTATATTTATCCTTTTAGACTTGATAAAGGGGTCATGTACCCCGAAACATGTCGTCTTTGAATAAATTGGAATTTATTTGACTCCTGGTTGTGGTTCTGCGCCCTATGTTGTCCTCATGCTCGCTTGATTCCTATGGTCCAGCACTCTCCTAGTACTACTCTGTAAGCAAATGGATGAGGTGAGTATGTTTTCATTTTACCTTCATTTCAGGAAAAATGGATTTGTTACCATGAAGCTCGAGGTAATTCAGCTTTGTGGCGAATCAATTTTTTCCTGAAATTCGGATCTAAAATTTATTTCACTTCGATTCTTTCAACACTAACTTAAAGCGAACCTGTCACCTAGAAAATGCATATTAAACCGTCTGCAGTACCTTATTGCAGCCTGTAGAATGATTATAAAGGTGTCTGTGTTTTTTTTGTGCAATGCGGCAAAAGTCTGAAAAAAGACTTTTATTGAACAGGCCACGCTATGGCCTGTGGATAGGAGATGGTTGTCTTAATGGGACAACTGCTTTAACCTGTCACACTGCAATTCAATTACATTTTTTAATATGCAACAGATTTCAGTCTTTGCATCCCAAAATCTGCAGTTAAATCTGCATGTAAAAAGACAGAACTTTATTTTTCTAAAGTATCACCAGTCTCACTGGCCATAAACCCTACAGGGCCCATGGGGCCTTCCAAGCCCTCCACACTGCTGCCGGCCAGATATTTAATGATCTGATGGCCCTTGGTCCTGCTGTTCCTCCCATGAGCCATAGGCCAGTATATGAAGCAGTATACAAATGCTAAAAGGAAACAGGCGGAAGAGGTCTGTAGCCTTCACCTGAGATGAAGGCTTGGAATGGGACTTACTACTGGGTGTCTATGGGGTTATTGCAACGACCAGACACCCTAGGGATGATGTGCGTGAGTGTACTAGTGATAAGGAGCCCAAGATAGTAGTACTCACGGTTAAGTTGTCCCTTGGGGCTGGCGTGCAGTGGATGGGAAGACAGCATGAAATCCTCCGGGGCACTCTCTGTTGCAGAGAACACAAGCCAGATGTTTGTTGAGGTGCCCGTGATAGTAATTGATGTTTAAGATGCTTTGGTAGCTGGGCCCCTGGTTCGTGATGCCAGGTGCAAATGTTGAGAGTAGCAGTAATGATGATGATATAGAATAAGGAGACTAGAGCTTTTAACGAACACCCAGTACTTTACTGAAGCAGATCCACAGGTCATCAATGTATGCAAAAGTCATTTACATCAAGGCAGCTTTTACAGGGATTCACATTAGTTCCCAGAAGTTGCATAAGGCACAGTACTCTATGGCAATCAGTATAGAAGAAATCCCAGCAGTCGTGTCTTGACAATTAGTTATGATGTTTTATTACATCAATGTGTCCTACAACCAGGACGTGTTTCCGCAAGCATGCCTTTATCAACAGTACCTGAACTATCTCTGCTGTACTATATAATCCCATACTTCTGTATCCTCTTCTAGGGATACTATAGTCTGACAAATGGCCTTTTTGTCTTTAATTATGGTGGGTATCTTGTAGCTCAGAATCTCTCCATCTAATGCAAAGGAGGCTGGAGGCTGATAAATGACAGTTATCTTCCTTTGTCAACATTCTCATTCCCTCTCTTTGTTGCCTGGTTCTTCTGTAATCTTTTCCCTTCTACGGGCTGGTACATGGAACTAAGTATAGAGTTTGGATAACTCTCCAAAAATGGCTGCTGAAGTTCAGCTTGTCCTCAGACATCACACACACTGACCATCTTCTTCCTGCACTGGGCACTGTGTGTAGGGCGGAGTCAGCCCTAGGAGGCTTGTTAGAACCTCCTCCACCCTATGCAACTTTATGAGAACACATTTACAAGCACAGTTTACATGAAACACAATCACAACATTAAGCAGTGTGTTTCAGGACAATGCATGTCATGGTCTTACCTCCTTGCTGTTCCCTTCGTTTGACATGTGCTGGCGGCCATCTTGGTTTCTGGGTTTTCTTGTAGCCTCCCACCCTGCGGCTCCTCCTTCCCACTGGGAGGAGCTGGATGCCCAGCTCATATATATAGGAGGTCTGTGGCTTCAGTTCCTTGCTTGGTCCTCCTGTGTTCACATACTTCCAAGACTGCTGCTGCTTCTGGTTCCTGATCCTGGCCTCGTCTGACTACCCCGTTGGTTCCTGATTCCGGCTTCGTCTGACTACCCCGTTGGTTCCTGATTCCGGCTTCGTCTGACTACCCCGTTGGTTCCTGTTCCTGGCTTCGTCTGACTACCCTTCTGGTTCCTGACCTCTGTCTCCGCAAGACCCTGCTTCGGTTTAGCCATCCGTTCGGACTTTGCTTACGGCTTGCTCTTCAATAAAACCTTCTTATTTTCCACTTCTCTTGTTGTACGTCTGGTTCATGGTTCCATGACATTAGGACCAAGCCATGAATTCTGACGGTACAGGGCCACCCTCGCTACCTACGCTGGTTGCCAGACTTGATCAGCAGGATCACCTGTTGGGTCGGTTCGCTGTGGCGTTGCAAACCCTGCTTGAACGCACGGCTCATTTAGCTTCCGTTGCCGATGGGTCGGTTGTCGCTCCTGGGCCCGCTCCTACTGCCGCTCCGGTTGTTGCGCCAGAGTCTACCCTGACACCTGTTGCTGCGCCTGTGGTGTTTCAGGGTATGACCGGTTCTGCCCCCCTTCCACAGCGCTTTGGGGGAGAGCCAACTCAGTGCCGAGGTTTCCTTAACCAGGTGGGCATTTACTTCGAGTTGCTGCCACATGCCTTTCCTACTGAGAGATCAAGGGTGGGCTTCTTGATCTCGCTGCTCTCGGACAAGGCCTTGGCCTGGGCCAGCCCTTTATGGGAGAACAACAATCCGGTGGTTGCCGAGTTTTCCGGTTTTGTTGCTTCTCTTCGGAAGGTATTCGATGTGCCGGCTCGTGCTGCCTCTGCTGCGAAGCTCCTTATGTCCATCAGACAGGGTTCACGATCCGTAGCTGAATACGCCATTGAGTTTCGTACCCTGGCAGCAGAGGTGGGCTGGAATAATGAGGCTCTGGTCGCTGCTTTCTCTCATGGTCTCTCGGATGCCTTGAAGGATGAGGTTGCAGCTAAGGACCTACCAGTGGAGCTCGAGTCTCTTATTTCTTTCCTGATTTTGATTGACACCAGACTCAGGGAGAGACCTTCCTTTAAGGAGAGCCTGCGGAGGTCTCCTAACAGATTGGCGCCTACGTTTGCTGTCCCACCCGTGCCTCCCTCTCCTCCCATGCCTCCTGGGGATGACTTGTCTGGGGGTGAACCCATGCAGCGGGGGTTTGCTCGCCTGTCTGAGGGGGAGAGGGTACTCCGGAGACGCGAGGGCCGATGCATGTACTGTGGTCTCGGTGGGCATTTTCGGTTGGCATGTCCGAACCGTCCGGGAGAACGCTCGCACCTGAGGTCCTGTCGGGGGCAGATCTTGGGTGGAGTCTCCTCGTCCCCGGTTTCCCGTGTTGACAAACCACTGATCACGGTTGTCCTCTCCTGGGTCGGGGGCTCGGTGACGACCCAGGCGTTGGTGGACTCTGGTGCTGGTGGTTTGTTCATTGATAGAGTGTTCGTTGCCGCCAATTCCATTCCTCTGCAGCCTCGAGGTTCCCCACTGGCTCTTGAGGCGATAGACGGCAGACCCCTTCTGCCGCCACACGTGACTCATGAGACCCTTCCAGTGGGGATAGCCATTGGTGCCGTTCACAGAGAGTCGGTCTGTCTCCAGGTTATTTCGTCTCCACACTACTCGGTGGTCTTGGGGTACCCCTGGCTCCAGAAGCATAATCCGACTTTCGATTGGAGATCGGTCGAGATCCTCTCGTGGTCACCGCAGTGTGGGGCTAGTTGCATCCATGGGCCTGTCAAGTTGCTGTGTACTTCCTCGGACTCTCTGTTGCCTCCTGAATACGAAGAGTACCGGGATGTATTCGATAAGGTGCGCGCGGTTGCCCTACCTCCGCACCGCCCATACGATTGTGCCATAGAGTTACAATCCGGTGCCGTTCCTCCTCGTGGCAAAGTCTATCCACTGTCGGTAGCGGAGAATGAGGCCATGGAGGAGTACGTGAGGGAGGCGCTTTCACGCGGACACATTCGCAAATCCTCGTCCCCGGCAGGGGCTGGATTTTTCTTTGTGAAAAAGAAGGGCGGCGAGTTGAGGCCTTGCATCGATTACAGGGGTCTCAATCGCATCACGATCAAGAACGCTTACCCGATACCCTTGATTTCCGAGCTGTTCGATCGCCTCAAAGGGGCCACGGTCTTTACCAAACTGGACCTGAGGGCGGCATATAACCTGGTAAGGATCAAGGCAGGCGATGAGTGGAAGACCGCGTTTAACACCAGGACCGGTCATTATGAATCCTTGGTTATGCCCTTTGGGTTGTGCAATGCGCCCGCAGTCTTCCAGGAATTCATCAACGATGTTTTCCGTGACCTGTTGCAGCAGTGTGTGGTGGTCTATTTGGATGACATCTTGGTATATTCTGCATCCATGGAGGCCCACATTCTGGATGTCAGACGAGTGTTGCAACGCTTACGAGAGAACAAGCTGTTCGGTAAGCTTGAGAAATGCGAATTTCACCGATCCCAGGTAACCTTCTTAGGTTACATCATTTCCGCTGAGGGGTTCTCCATGGATCCTGAGAAGGTTTCGGCTGTCTTACAGTGGCCCCAGCCCAGTGGGCTTCGTGCCCTGCAGCGCTTTTTGGGCTTCGCCAATTATTATCGGAAGTTCATCAGGGACTTTTCCATGCTAGCCAAGCCTCTCACGGATCTGACCAGGAAGGGCAGTAATCCTCAGGTCTGGCCGCTCGAGGCCATCCGAGCTTTTGAGGCTCTAAAGTCCGCCTTTGTGTCGGCTCCGATTCTGTCGCATCCCAACCCTGGGTTGCCTTTTGTCCTCGAGGTGGACGCGTCTGAGACGGGAGTAGGCGCCCTCCTGTCTCAGCGTAGAACACCAGAGGGTCCTCTGCTTCCCTGTGGGTTTTACTCCCGGAAACTGTCTTCCGCGGAGTGCAACTATCAGATTGGTGACAGGGAGTTATTGGCCATCGTGCAGGCCCTTAAAGAATGGAGGCACTTGCTCGAGGGCTCGGTGGTTCCGGTTCTCATCCTGACGGACCACAAGAATCTGACCTACCTCTCTGAGGCCAAGAGATTGACACCACGTCAGGCCAGATGGGCTCTGTTCTTGTCACGTTTTAATTACGTGGTCTCCTACCTACCCGGCTCCAAGAACATCAGAGCGGATGCCTTATCACGGCAGTACTCCGAGCTGTCCGGGGAGGAGTCAATTCCGACTACGGTCATACCCCCGAATCAGATCCTGGCCGCTATTCGCACCAGCCTGACTTCTCCTCTGGGTGAGCAGATTTTGGCGGCTCAATCTGGTGCTCCCTCTGGGAGACCCAACGGCAGATGTTTTGTGCCTGAGGAGTTGCGCACTCGGTTGTTGCGAACCTACCATAACTCCAAGGCCGCGGGGCACCCTGGAAAGAATCAGCTGTCCTGGGCGGTTTCACGTCTGTTCTGGTGGCCTTCTCTACGTTCCGACATCGCCGCATATGTAGCGGCATGCTCCGTTTGTGCCCAGAGTAAGTCCCCTCGGCACCTTCCGTTGGGCCTTTTGCAACCCATAGCCACCGGGGAGCGTCCATGGTCACACCTGGGGATGGATTTCATTGTGGACCTCCCTGCATCCCGAGGCCATACGGTCATTCTCATGATTGTGGATCGGTTTTCCAAAATGTGCCACTGTGTTCCTCTCAAGAAGTTACCCTCTGCACAAGAGTTGGCCTCGATTTTTGCCAGGGAGGTCTTCCGGTTGCACGGTTTGCCCAAGGAGATTGTGTCGGATCGGGGGAGTCAGTTTGTGTCCAGGTTCTGGCGCGCCTTTTGCTCCCAGTTGGGGATTCATCTCTCTTTCTCCTCGGCCTACCACCCTCAGTCCAATGGGGCCGCAGAACGATCCAATCAGGCCTTGGAGCAATTCCTTCGTTGCTATGTCTCCGATCACCAAGACAATTGGGTTGACCTCCTGCCTTGGGCTGAGTTTGCCAGGAACACGGCGGTGAACTCTTCCTCTGGGACGTCTCCCTTCATGGCCAATTATGGGTTCCAACCTGCCGTGTTACCGGAGGTATTCTCTCCCCAGGATATTCCGGCTGTGGAGGATCACCTTTCCGTCCTACGTGCTTCTTGGGTACAGGATCCAGAGGTCCCTTGAGGTCTCTGCGCAGCGCCAGAAACTCCAGGCTGATCGCAGACGAGCGCCCGCTCCTTCCTACCAGGTCGGAGACCGCGTATGGTTGTCCACCCGCAACCTCAACCTTCGAGTGCCCACTCCCAAGCTGGCGCCTCGCTTTGTTGGTCCCTTCCGAGTGCTTCGCAAGGGTAAACCCGGTAGCCTATGCCCTTGCGCTTCCTCCTGGCATGCGGATCTCCAACGTGTTTCATGTCTCCCTGTTGAAGCCACTGGTGTGTAATCGTTTCACTTCCTCGATTCCTCGGCCTCGTCCGGTCCAAGTGGGCAATCGTGAGGAGTATGAGGTGAGCAATATCCTGGACTCATGCCTGGTCCGCGGCCGGGTGCAGTTTTTGGTCCATTGGCGTGGTTATGGTCCAGAGGAGCGTTCCTGGGTTCCCTCCGCAGATGTCCATGCTCCTGTCTTGCTCCGAGCCTTCCACGCACGCTTCCCTCAGAAACCGTTCCTTACTCCGCAGAGGAGGGGCCCTTGAGGGGGAGGTACTGTCATGGTCTTACCTCCTTGCTGTTCCCTTCGTTTGACATGTGCTGGCGGCCATCTTGGTTTCTGGGTTTTCTTGTAGCCTCCCACCCTGCGGCTCCTCCTTCCCACTGGGAGGAGCTGGATGCCCAGCTCATATATATAGGAGGTCTGTGGCTTCAGTTCCTTGCTTGGTCCTCCTGTGTTCACATACTTCCAAGACTGCTGCTGCTTCTGGTTCCTGATCCTGGCCTCGTCTGACTACCCCGTTGGTTCCTGATTCCGGCTTCGTCTGACTACCCCGTTGGTTCCTGATTCCGGCTTCGTCTGACTACCCCGTTGGTTCCTGTTCCTGGCTTCGTCTGACTACCCTTCTGGTTCCTGACCTCTGTCTCCGCAAGACCCTGCTTCGGTTTAGCCATCCGTTCGGACTTTGCTTACGGCTTGCTCTTCAATAAAACCTTCTTATTTTCCACTTCTCTTGTTGTACGTCTGGTTCATGGTTCCATGACAATGCATTATTACTATGGGAAGTCCAGGCAGCATATTGAAGGTAGGGCTGGATTGGTTCTATGGCTTACATCCCACCTCCTAAGCCCCTTGCTCCATATATTATTAGAAACAGTTGGGGGAGGAGGACAGAACGTGGCACAGAGGAATAGTTTCTGGGACAGTATTTTGTGCTGCACATTGGTATTTGGTTCTGCTTGGATGGTATTTTGAGCTGCACTATGGTATTGCTGACCCTGCCTACTTGTATTTATCTCATCTACTTGTGTTGGCCCTGCTTACTTGTGTCAATTTTGACCTACCTACAACATTTTAGGTTTAGGTTTTTTCCAGGGCTACTTTAAGTTCCCAGTCTGCCCGAGTCTCACCCAGGGCCCTTTATGTTTTACTAAATTGGCTCATCATCTAAAATACACAAGTATAAATTACAATATGAATGTGTTTTCTGTTAATTATTTGTAAAAGGATCTTGAAAATAATGTATTATTGATACTCTTTTGTACTGTTTTATTAAGCAATTGTTCTCTTGCTATCATCCTCCCTCTGTACTTCCTCCTGCCCTACATATTCATATTTAAAACTTCCCAAGGAAAAATGGATTCCAACCACTTGTCTCAGGGGTGTTTGTAATGCATCTAGTACATTTTAAGAAAAAACACTAAGCAATAAGCATCCATTCTCTTAATCTCAACATATACCCTCTTGGGAGTCCGCTAATTTATACAAGTGGTAAGAAAAATATTCTACAACTTATTGGAAAAATGCTTAATGTAACTCACAACATTAAGATTTTAGAACACATTACTATGGGAAGCCATTAAATCTTATGTACGATTAGTGACGTTACATCTGCCTAATATAAATACATTTACAAACATATCTAGATTACTGTATTCTTTGCCTGATACCATAAAGAATACCCTGAAATGAAAGTTTGCAGGGGCTTTCTCACCAAGACATTGGTGTTATATCGCTAAAATATGCCACCAATGGTAGATAGGTAACCACTCCGATCTCCAGAAAAAGACCCCCAAAGTGAATGGAGAGCAGTCACACATGTGTGGCCATCATCCATTAATTTCCATAAGAGAACTGAAAATAGCTGACCCTGTAGAGGTGAATGAAGTGGTGGCCACGCTTACTCAGCTATTTTAGAAACCCCCTTAGGAATTAATGGAGAGCATGCCGCACGTTCCCGATGCGATCCTTCCCTTCAGTGGTCCTTTTCCCTAGATAGGAACAAGTCCCAGAGGTGGCACCCGCAACTGACATTGGTCCCAAGACCTTAATGACCAGACACTTTTTTGTGATTTAGCATACATGGTTTGGCAACATTTTCTTTTTTTATTTTATATATATATATATATATATATATATATATTCTTTTTTAATCCATTAATAATCGTTACAAAATACAATATGACAGACATGATTTCTTATACAATCCCATTAAAGAAAACAGAGAAAAACTAAGCAACCCTGTCTTAACACCTGATACCAAATACATTTTAAACTCTTCCTCTACCTTCTTTTCATACTCTTATTTTACACTAATTTCTCTTCCTCCTTCATTTTCTCTTTCACTCATTCCCTCCATTGTAGATTCAATTGTTTATCTCTCATCCATCATTGGGACCATCCTGTCACATAAAGTTAAACTGTTAACTATCCTAATCCACATCTCCAATGATGGAGCTATTTCCTTGACCCAGTTCGTCACAGAACACCGCCTTGCTTGAAATAATAGTTTTCCCACAATTGTATGCTCCCTCACCTTAGCTATACCTTCAACATAACCCAGTATACCCATTGCAGGGTTGAAGGGAATGTCTATTTTATATAGCTCTTCAATCAGTGACAGCACCCAACCCCTACACAACCCCACAGCATGTGCACATCATCCATTTATTATTCCCCGCATTTAAGACATTTAAAATCTTTATTTCTATAAAACTTTTACGTTTTGCAGGAGTATAATAAAGATGGTGCAACGCGAAGAACTGGACCATCCTACGTGTTGGGTTTAATGATATGCTTTTAGTATCCCGCAATATCTCACTCTATTGTCCCTCCGTCATGGGGCCCACCTATCCATTCAATTTCCTTGGAAGCTGAAGAGGGGCAATTTTTTACATTTTTGTCTTAACATGGATTTATAAATAACTGAGATCCAGCCTTTCCCCTGTCCCAAATTCATATTTTTTACCAATGGGAGATAAACGCCCAGGGAGAGACAGGGCAGACTCCTCCCTGGTTTACCGATAGTAGCAATTACCATACAGGGCGGGAGAAGGTAACGGGGCCACAGCGGGTGAACGGAGCGGTGCCCAGGGATAGCAGTAAGTGCAGTGAGATCCCTGGGCGCCACTCTACATGTCCAGATAGTTATCTTAAAATGTTAGGACCTATGGAAGTAAGATTTTTTTCTGTTCTAAAGGCATGATATAACTGATAAAAATGGAAAAGAGCCAAATCCAAATGTTATATTTTTCATTCATTTCTTCGAAACTTAATATACTACTATTTGAGAATATTTGGCCTAACCATATAATCCTGTTTTTTTCTATCTCCAGTATGTTGCCCAGTTCACTAAGCCAATAATTACTCCAAATTGATGTTCCTTCGAAAACCCCTTTTATTTCCCATACTTGCTTGATTTTCAACCATATCGTATTTATTAATCTTAGTGTTTAAGTATTCCTCCAACCCCTCTGGAGAAAGGTACAAGTCTCTAACACTTGGCACACACTGCCACAAAGAAAACTTTTATTTAATTATGTTATCAATCCCCTGTACCCAGCAGTTTTTCCCCAGTCGAGACAAAGCCTAAACCGACCTGCTAAAAAATATAAATCTATGTCAGGAACTGATAATACTCTATCCTCTTCAGGGTCATTGAGACGTTTTCCACGTGACACATTAGGCAATTTGTCAATATTTTTTGTTGCTATTTTTATTTCCTTTTTAGTTTAGTTTGGTGAAAACAAGTCATTTTATCAAACTATAGCCCTTTTTTCTTTAACTATGAATCTGACACCAAAATAAATTATTAAAATGGGTTCCTTATTTTGTGTAAGTCCATTTGATATGCAATATGTACATGAACTGGGAGATAGTGGAGGAGGTTTAAGATGGCTTAAAGGGGTTTTCCGGGATCAAACTAATTTTTTTTTAAACAGTTTACTCACTGTTACTAGCCGAGTCAAGGTTCCCCACATGTTTTTAGGTAGCTTTTACACTGCTGCATGGCTCTTACGGTCCCCAACAGATTGTTTACATAGGTGTTTATCTGTGCGATAACTTCCTGCCTCACTGCACTGTGGGTCCCAGGACAGCACGGCATCTCCCGGTTTCTACAGTCTAACATCTCGTCCCTGTACCACCCCTCATACATTTTCAGCCTTCTGCACATCGTCCACTCCTCCATCGATCCGGCCCCCTCATACATATTCATCCTCCTGCCTCACACATTCCTCCCCCATATGTACGCTCATAAACTCCTCCTAGCTCTGTCTCTCCCAAATGTCATGTGCTTTGTATTTGATGTCACTGGACCGGAGCTTAGCGCTATGTCGGCCAGCCAAGTTACTGCCCCTCCATCCACTCTGCATAATTACTTAGGCTGCCAATGAGGTTACCAGGCTCCCTGAGCAGCGGAAGAGGAGGATTTGAAAACAGTCACTTCCGGCCAAGAATTTCCTTGATGAAAACGGGACTTCACAAATGTGTGCCCTCGAAACAATAAAGGGAGAGGTACAGCCGCTTCCTCTATTCACTGTATAGTGCTAATTGAGCGCTAGGCACCAAGCACAGGAGGAGGCAGAAGTGGGAACCCTGCTAGGTTGCAAGAACTTTAATCCAAGGCCTTACATTTACAGCAATCTGGATTAAAGCTCAGGATCAAGCGATATGTAGGTTTCTTGTTTGTAAGTGGGTTAAGGCATTCTAATAGAGGGGATGTCACTTATAAATTATAGATCAGCTATAAAAAGCATCCCTTCCCTTCTTTATTGGGGACCTGGAATGTCTTTTAGAAGGGCACAGTTTCTTACCTTTCTTACCTTCTAACCATCCCATTTTCAAGGTCCCTCTACCTAAAAGATTAAATGCTTATATATAACGCTTGTAGTGAAATAAGGTCATAACACTGCTCAAACTGTGTAGATGAAATATAAAGCGAATGATAAACTGTATTACTAAAAATAAAGAAGCACTGTACATTACACATGAAGTGTCTCAAAAACACTCTGCCGGGGGGTTTTCACTTTCGACAAATAGTTTGCTGTCAACATGACTTAAATTCAGTACAAGGGTTGTGTACATATCTAAAGTACTGTATATATCTGAGGTTTTGCTAAAAGCCTCCACTGTATTGCACTCATCTGTAGTACTTATCATACACGTAATACAAAGTCTCTTTCTAAATATTAGACAGGGACTTTCTAGACGATATAAGAGAAGGAAGATTTCAGCAGATGAGTGTAAATAACACACATTTTAGGATTAAGGATTTCAGTGACTATGCACTTACAGTAGCTGGAGCCTTCAGCTAAGTGGCCAACTGTTCTGTATTTAGGGTTCAATGTAATGTAGTGGTCCTCTTGCTGGGGGAGTGTTACATAATGTGATCATAATGTGATTTAGGTGTGTAAGTAATACTTCCTTCCAGTGTAGGGGGTCATCCCACACCTTTTCATATTTTCAAACAAAACCTAACAACAGCTCTATCTACGCAATGGAATCAAGAAGTCTGTGAAAATGAAGCCAGTGAGAAAAAAAGTGAATAGCAGCAGGGTACCATAAGGCTCTTTCCACATAAATGGCAGGTTTCCATAATTATGACATGTGTGCAAAGGTTATGTTATAAAGACAGCCTATCTAAATTCTAAACTAGTAAAGTAGATGATTTCCAGAATGAATGGATAAGTGAAATGTTTCTCCATTGCTTTGTTTTTAGTGTTTCTGGAAAATAATTCAATAGAATTAACCAAGTAAATGATATTTTGCTATTTTATTATATTTAATTTGGCATACCTTAAGGTAATGGTCCGCTACCTTTTATAGGTACCTTGTGAGTCAAATTAAACTTTATCTGATGGTCGAAAGTACAACTTTAACACATTTAGAAAAAATAAATAAAAAAATGGCATTTCAATTTGCCCAAACTGGCACTGTTCTAGGTACTGTATGTTTGTAATATTGTTAATGCAAATATTATATTGTGCAAGTGTATATGTCTATGGATCAGGGCTCGAGAGTCACATGTGTTCCTGAATCATTTGTTCTCCTGAACCACTCATTGTTGACCACTACGATAGGTCTCATGAGGTTGATGATGAGGATGAGACACAGTTGTCAGTAAGTGAGGTTCTTGTTAGGTCTACAAGTCAGGAGGATGACCAGAGTGAGGAAGTGGAAGAGGAGGTGGTGGACAATTAAATTACTGAACCAACCTGGGAAGGTGGCAAGCCAAGCGAGGACAGCAGTACAGAGGGGGAGGGATCCGCAGCACCACAACAGGCTGGAAGAGGCAGTGTGGTGGAAAAAGGGAGAAGGCGGGCCACACCAAACAGGCCCGCAACTTTTGCCCGGAGCACCCCCATGCGGCAATCTCCCTTGCCAAGGGGTAGGTGTTCCGCAGTCTGGAGCTTTTTTAAGGAATGTGCGGAGAATAAAAGAATTGTCATTTGTAATCTGTGCTGTACCAAAATGAGCAGGTGTGTGAACAATAGAAACCTCACTACCACTAGCATGATCCGCCACATGGCATCAAAGCACCCTTATAGGTGGGCCGAACACATGGGTCTACAATCAGTGTCTGCGGGTCACACTACTGCCTACTCTTCCACTGTGTTACGTGCTGGCCAATCCCCTGTTCAAGATGCAGGCCCGGATGCCTCCCGCCTTGCACCTGGACCTTCGCAAGCAACATCAGCTATCACATCCACTTCTGTGTCCCAGTGCAGTGTACAGATATTCATACCCCAGGCATTTGAAAGAAAGCGCAAATACCCAGTCAGCCACCCACAGGCTATACCACTAAATGCGCACCTTTCCAAATTGCTGGCCCTGGAAATGTTGCTATTTAGGCTTGTGGACACTGAGGATTTCCACAGCCTGATGGCGGCGGCCATCCCTCGTTTCTCAGTCCTCAGCCACCAGCATGTGTCTCGTAATATCACACGTGCCCTGACCAACACAGTTATTGGGAAGGTCCATCTAATGACTGACACATGGACAAGTGCTTTTGGCCAGGGAAGCTACATTTTCCTGACAGCACACTGGGTGAACGTTGTGAAGACCGGGAGCGAGTTGTACCCTGGGATGGCACAGATTCTACCGATGCCAAGGATTGCGGGCCTTACTTCCATCAGGATTTCCGCCACCACCTACATTAGTGGCTGCAACACCCCCTTCTCCTCCTCCTCTACTTCCACCTCTGAATTCTCATCTTGCAGCACCAGTCAACCATCACCGGGAAGCAGTGTATCACTGCAGTGGGGAAGCGTCAACAGGCTGTGCTGAAACTAATTTGCTTAGGCGACAAACAGCACACCACCGCAGAGCTGTGGCAGGGTATAAGGGACTAGACTCAGCTGTTGCTCTCGCCACTCACCTACAACCAGGCATTGTTGTGTCTGATAATAACCGTAACTTGGTGGTGGCTTTGGAGTTCGGCAAGCTCACACACACACCATGCCTAGCCCACGTGTTCAACTTAGTGCCACGTGTTCAACTTAGTGGTTCAGCGGTTTCTCAAAACCTACCCAATTTTCCTGAGTTACTGGTGTGTTCCCATTTCCAAAAGACATTTGCAGCAGTGCTTGCAATTGCCAGCTCACCCACTGTTGTGCGATGTGAGCACGCGCTGGAACTCCAAGTTCCACATGCTCGCCAGGCTTTGTGAGCAGCAGAGGGAAGTAGTGGAATACCAGCTGCAACATGGTCGTCGCCTTTCCAGTCAGCTTCCGCTCTTCACATGCGACGAGTGGGCATGGATGTCTGACCTCTGTGAAGTTTTACGCAACTTTGAGGAATCAACACAGATGGTGAGCGGCGATGCCACTATTATCAGCGTAACCATCCCACTTCTGTGTCTACTGAAACGCTCGCTGCTCACAATGAAGGTGGACGCTTTGCATGTGGAGCAGGTGTAAATGGAGGAAGACAGTACACAAATTAGATTATGATGATGAGTTGGAGGAGCAGGAGACGGTTGCCTCCGCTACAGAGGGTAGTACCCATAACAGGTTTATTCCATCTGTTCAGCGTGGATGGGCCGAATAAGAGGAAGAGGAGATTGAGAGTCATCCTCCTGATGAGGACAGCAAAGTCTTGTCTGTTGGGACTCTGACACACATGTCTGACTTTATGTTATGCTGCCTTTACCGTGACCCTCGCGTTATACGCATTTTGGCCAACACAGATTACTGGTTGCTCACCCTTCTTGACCCCCGCTACAAAGAGAACTTCTCATCTCTCATTCCTGTGGTGGAGAGGACTAGCAAAATGGTACTCGTGGAAAAATTGCTCCAAAAATTTCCAGCTGACAACGCTGGCGGCAGAGTACGTAGTTCCTTGGGCGACCGAGGAGGGGAGATGAGGAGAACACACATCAGTTCCAACAGAGGCAGGGCAACACTCTCCAAGGCCTGGGACAGTTTCATGACACCCCGCCAGCACCCTCACCCTGATGCACGGCCTAGTGTCACAAGGAGGTAAAAGTTTTGGAAGATGGTGAAGGAGTACATAGCAGATCTTGTCAGCTTCCTCAGTAGATCCCTCTGTGCCTTACAACTATTGGGTGTCCAAGCTGGACACGTGGCATGAACTGGCGCTCTACTCCTTGGAGGTGCTGGCATGCCCTGCCGCCAGCATTTTGTCAAATCGGGTATTTAGTGCTGCTGGGGGCATAATAAATGATAAGTGCATCCGCCTGTCAACTGAAAATGCAGACAGGTTTACTCTTATCAAAATGAACAAGGCCACGATTGCCCCTGACTTCTCTACTCCACCAGAGAAAAGCGGCTGAAGATAAAGGCACGTAAAATTAGGCTTTTATGGTGTATTACACTGTATTCCCATGCACCCCTTCTACCACAAAAAAGGGTATATAGTTCAATCTTCCTATTCTCGTCGTCCTCCTCCTCCTTCTCCTCCTCCTCCTCCTCCTCCACCATAATAACATGCTTTTTAGGCTGCCCTCGCCCCTAATGTTTTAGAGGGTCAGCTCAGCAGCCAACCCTCACCCCTAATGGTTTAAATTGGTAGATCAGCAGCAGGCACTCGGCCCTAATGTTTAAGAAGGTCAGCTCAGCAGCAGACCCTCACCCCTACTGTTTTAGTCACCAGCGGGCCCTTGTCCATAATGTTTTGGATGGCCAGATCAGCAGCAGGCACTCGCCCCTAATATTTTAGATGGTCAGATCAGCAGCAGGCACTCGACCCTAAGTTTTAGAGGGTCAGCTCAGCAGCAGACCCTCACCCCTAATGTTTTAGAGGGTCAGATCAGCAGCAGACCCTCACCCCTAATATTTTAGATTGTTAGATCAGCAGCAGGCCCTCGCTACTAATGTTTTAGAGGGTCACCAGCAGGCCCTTGCTCCTAATGTTTTTGAGGGTCACCAGCAGGCTATCAATCATAATTTTTCAAGGGTGTGTTTGATGCCCTCCTTTATGTGTAATAAAGGGTGTATTGGCATGCCGGTTCCTTGTAATTTGTGGCAGCCCTTTCACTGCCCTGAGTGTAGGAGTCCCACCACCTGAACAATTGTACCACAATGTTAATGAGGCCCTCCTTTATTTGACATACAGGTTGTATCGGAGTGCCTTTTCCTTGTAATTTTTGCACTTTATATACAAGTAAATATACAGGAAAGAATGTCTCCTAACAATTTTTCCTCTAAAATCTATTTTATCTTCGGTTTTGTGCATATTATTTTCAGTCTGTAAAAGTGGCGTACTACTTGGACAACATCCTTCCCAGCAGCAACCTGGGAGTCCAAGATGCATCGAAACATCCCCCCCATGCTGTTCCCGAACCATTTCAGTGGTGTTCCCATCAATTTATGACCTTTTCCAGTGAACCAGACACCCTCCCCTCTTCAGAGCAGGGGGTGCCTGGTTTAATGCTCGGGTTCTCCCATTGACTTCCATTGTGCTCAGGTTCTCTGTAGAGCACCCCAGCATCTCAAAGTGTTATACTCGAGCACCAGAGCACCCGCGCACTTTGGTGCTCGATCAACACTAGTATCCAACACATATTAATACTACCATGTGACTTTTTGCAACAAAGTAACTTGGATTTTATACCGTGTGATAAATACCTATACACTTTGGAGACAAGAACATACATGCCAAAATTGTAGCTATTATTGGGTCCTTGGAGACAAAGGAACCCAGTCCTGGTTTGTCATATCCCTTTCATTATTGGGTTGTGGGAACCTGTGCAAAAAGTCTATAATTACAGACATCGTATTAGCAAATGAGGGTAGAAAACTCTTCCAAGAGTAACTGAAAGAGAGTGAAGGGAAAAATCTAATACCGACCCCATAACTAATAATCGCAACAACTTGTTCCTCAGGACCTTACATCCGGGGAAGTAAAAAACATATAAAATTACAAATAATCAAAACAACTAAACAAACAATGAGTTAAAAGGAAAGAACCTACAATCTCTGTGGAATGTGAGGAGTAACACAACAGGTAGACTGTGGTAATTTTATCAAGGGTGCCAGTCTCTTGTGTTGGCAACAGAAATATAAATAAAGCTGCATAAACCCGTCAATGATATAAAGTGCAAATTGATGCAACAAAGACAGCAAGTTAACAACATTTGTTTGTACAAAAAAAGAGCAAGGATTTAACAAGGTAAAAAAATCTCATTTTATTCAATATAAATCACATGATCATTACAGGTGAGACTCAAAAGGGTCAGCCTACGTGGCGAAACACGTGTCGAGGTTGAAGCAGTGGGGGAACCGTGTCACCATTTTTCAGCAGCAACATGGGTAACATGGTATCTGGATTAGGGTGGGACTAGAGGCTTGCAGTTATTGTTATATGCCATCTGTGATGAATACCACCCCTCGTGCCTGCTGACGTCAACCACGTTGAGCTCACGAGACCTGGTATGATCACAGGGTTTACCAAAAACTTGAAGTTACGCCCTCCAGAGGCTGGTATAGTTTACACACACACCTCCTGTCCACGCGGGCCCAGAGAGGCAACAAGCTGAGAGAGCCTTTTCACTGCCACAGTGAAAACAGCACACACTCAGCCCGGGTATCTGCCACCAGTTTCTCGTTTGATATAAGCCCGGTCCGCTAACGGGATTATATAGGGTCAGAAACCAACCCGCAGTAGCTTATAACTATACAGTGTAGGAGAAGAAATATCAATAGGACTAATCTGCCTGAAGCATGTTATAGAGGAGCTGAGCAGATTGGTGTACAGTATAGTTCAGTGAGTGGTGAATGACAACATTTACTTAAAGGGTAACTGTCATATTTTATTTTACTTTTTTATGTAATTGGCTTGGCCTTACCAAGTAAACTTTAGTTTCCTAGTCAATACTTTTCAATAGGTATTGAATTACCTAGTAACTGCAGTTTTGTCTTTGCTCCCCGAGGCATTTCAGTGGTTCAGCTAAAACAGCGTTGCTAGGTGTCCTCCATCTCCTATCTTGAATATACAGAAGACAGAGGATATAGTAGTGGGCAGTCCTGAATGCTAAGTGCCACGCTCTAGTCGGACCGCGGAAGTGACTTGCTTCTAGAGCGATGTAATTCCCGCTCTAGGGACTAATAAAGCGCCAAGCTACAACAGCTTCTAGTTAACACAGCCTTTTCTATTAGACCAGGTCCCTTGCCACAAGTAAAAAATAATGGAATATACATAAATATTAACCCCTGCACTGCTGTTTTATTTAAGTAAATTAAATAACCCCCAACAAACCGCCAGTATATAATGCAGAGGAAAATATGTATGTGCTCTCAGGAGGAAGAGGGCGTGTAACTGTGGATAAAGCCAATTGGTTGGGGTGAGGCTGCGCGTTCCCGAGATGAGCCTAAGGAATAAGTCTTTTGAGGAGTGGTTGCTATGGACAGAATCTTATTAAACAAGTGGTATGTGAACACAATAAATAGTGATTATGGATTTTCACTGCAGCAGCAACAACTTATATGAAAATAGAACTTTGATTGAAAATATAACAATTACACTTTAATGAGCTTCTATGCAGAAATAGGTGTTATTTAATAAATGAGACATTCCTAAACTAAACCTAGAAATTAATGATAAAAGTAAAAAAAATATATATAATTGTCATCATTGTTTGTCAATCTACAGCGTTGTCTACATGTTCCTGACAGTCTTGTAGAAACCCTACAGGTGTTACAGGGGTTTCCTGGGAATTAAAGGAGTTACAAATGCTATTGGAACATCTAATTGCAATGGGTGCCCCCCAAAAAAACTGATTGAGGCAGGGGTGTGATATACCTATAATATACTTTCTATATAGTGCATTTGAACTGTGCAGCAGTTGTGTGCGGTTCTGCTGCGATACCGCAGCTATATAGAGGGTCAAACGCTATTGAAACAACTAATTGCAATGGGTGTGATATACCAGTTGCCCCCCAAAAAACACTGATTGAGGGCTGTGTTATACCTGCTTCCACAAAAGACTGATTAAGAGGTTAGATATGCCTGCTTCCACCAAATATTGATTGAGGCCTGCAATATACCTGCCTCACAAATACCGCTCTTCTCTAGGGAAGCTGGAGAAGGTGCTCACTCACCCTTCCGCTTCTGCACCCTCCTCATCCTCTGTATCTGCACCCTCCTCACTTTTAGCTGTGTGCACCCCCAAATCCACCACCACCACCACCATAGCCCATCCACACAAGTCAGAGGAATTATTTTCCCATCCATTCCCAGACCTTACCGATGCGCAGCAATTCTTGACATCGGATGAGGAAGAGGAGGTAGCAATGGCCGCCACCAACGGCCTGACAACAGTTCCCAGATCAGCCCAAGGAGGGAGGCCCCCGCTGTTGCTGCCTACTCCAAGATCTCAAATGTCAGTGGTGGTGAAGGTGAGGATGATGACGTGTTGATGGACTTCACGTGGGTTTCCATGAGAGGAAAGGGAGGGGAGTTCAGAGGGAGAGAAAGGAGCAGCAGAGAGGGAGGAGAAGGAGGAAAAGCAGGCACAGCTCGCAGGGCACAGCAGGCAAAAATCAGACAACAAATGTATCTGGAGCTAGCCATCCACCATGCACGGTCCCTTCTGGAGCTTTCAGGACGCCGGCACATGTCTCCACAGTGTGGGCTTTTTTTAACGTGTCAGCTGCTGACAATAGTATTGCCATTCAGCGGCAAGTGAATATATATCTGGCACACAGTGTTGGTGCCAAGATACATCTGACCACAGACACGTGGTCTAGAAAACACGGGAAGGTACATAACTTTTACTGCCCACTGGGCCATCAAGCATGTAACCTGTGTCTCCCGTGTGGATTTGGTGTTACCACCACGGATTGCATGAAGGCCTGCCTCTTCTTCTCCTCCTCCTACTCCATCCTCCGTCTACTCCTCGTCTGACTCCTCCTTTTGCACTGCTATCGCCTCTTCTGCTGCGCTCCCCAAGCTCCCCAGAACCTATTTGATGTCCCAGGTGAGACGTTGCCATGCTGTGCTGCGGATGTTGAGCCTGTAAGCCAAGGACCACACGGGTCCTGCACTGCTTTTAGCTCTGCAGTCACAGGCTGATCAGTGGCTAACCCGCTCAATTTGACAGTTGGTAAAGTGGTGTGCAACAACGGTGCCAATCTGCTAAGCATGCTGAAACAGGGCAAAATGACACATGTGCCGTGCATGGCCCACGTCCTGAACCTAGTCGTGCAGCGATTCGTTGCCAAATACCCCAGAGTCCAGGACGTCTTGTGGCAGGCCAGGAAAATCTCTGGCCATTTTAGAAGCGGCCATGGCTCGCTTTGCTGACGTTCAGCGGCGACACCACTTGCCCGTCAGACGTCTGGTTTGTGATAGCCCGATGCGCTGGAACTCCACCTTGCATGTGCTTGATAGGCTGCTCCAGCAGCAACCAGCTGTTAATGACTACATGTACGTACTCTGCAGCAGGACAGGATCTGGGGAGCTTGGTTTGTTTTCACTGCACCAGTGGCTGCTGATACGCGACACATGCAGACTTCTGCAGCCTTTTGATGAGATCACCAAACTGGTCAGTCTCAGGCAGGGTGTCATCAGTGACATTGTACCTTACGCCTTCTTTCTGGAGTGTGCATTGCGTTGTGTCATTGATCAAGCCATCGAGGAGCAGGAGCAGGAAAATTAGGAAGTCGCAATGCTAAATGAATTCCCAGGGGGGCTACTCCATCTGAGACAAGTCAGCAGGAGTCTGAAGAGGAGTCAGAGGAGGATGGTGGCTGGAGGGAGGAGGAGGAGCAAGAAGAGCAGGCTTTGAGTGGGGCTTCAAACTTTTCAGGGATCCATGGTGTTGTCCATGGCTGGGAGGAGACCAAGGATGACATTCTCCTGGGCGATGAGCAGGAGCCAGGGCACTCCACCACTTCCAATTTAGTGCAAATGGGGGCCTTCATGCTCTGCAGAGGGACCCCGATGTTCGTCCATCACTACTAATCACACAGCAGGGCATGTTACTTCACAGCACTGAGCTAAAGAGCTGTCTTATCCTCCCTCTCTGTTTTGCTTGTCAGGGGTGATCCTAAATACAGCTGATAAGATCTTCAGCTGAATCTCTGTAGGAATGGATTGTTACAGACAGTGGGTGTGGACCCACTATGCCAACTAACCAGTTTGGCTTAGGGCTAAACATAAGGGCGTTGTACAGGCGTTTCCCTGGCATTTGCCCTTTAACCCCTGTACAGGGATCTGGACTTCACCTCAAGGACCCAAACAAACCGCTACCTCCTGGAGTAGTCCTGGTGTACTGTAGTTGGCTGTTGACCCACGGAGGTCAGAGACACCGGTGTAAAGCACCAGAGATACAGGGAAAAGTGTAGTCTGAACACAGTCCAATAGTCAGGGCAGGCCGAGTACTTATGTACTGCAAACAGCAGTTCCAAGGTGTCCAGGTCACAGTTCCAAGGTTCCCACAAGCAAGGTTCGGTACAAGGATATCCAGACGAGATCACCTTCACTGGTTACTAACAAGGAATAACCTCAAAGCTGAGGCAAGGAGGTGGAACCACAGCCCAGCTAAATAGGGAGACAGCAACTTAACCAGCACTAGGACAGGGGCAGGGGGAAAGCATTAACTTTCTCAGTGCTGAAGGAAAGTTCACAGAGCTCTAATCCTAATTCACACGGGGAGAGTAGAGCGATGCCTGCGACTGCCCAAGACAGCAAGACCGGAGTTCATGAGGAGACATGAAGTACAGAGAGGACGGGCAGGACAGACTGTGGTAATCTGGGGCTGTAGTTATAAAGACTGCAGACAAGTGCTGCTGCTCATTATCCACATCCCCACCTCCTCTCTGTATGTCATGTCTCCTCATGAACTCCATTCCAACAGAGATTCAGCTGAAGATATTATCAGCTGTGTTCAGGACCATAATTCCTGACACGCAGAGCAGAGAAGAGGATGAGGCAGATCTTTATGTCAGGGTTGTGAAGTAACTTGTCCTGCTGTGGGTAAGGTCAGGTTTTGTATGTACTAATAAGACGGCAGACATTTTATTTCCCCTAATGATTTGTCCCCACACAAAGCAAGCCATTATAACTAATGGAAGTTATTTGGGAGTATATTTATAATAAAGTAATATTTAAGTATTTTCAGCAATTGTATTTGTTTAATTTCCAGGGAACCCCTTTAGGGTCTATTCACACGTCCGTTGTTTCTTTCCTGATCTGTTCCGTTTTTTGCTGAACAGATATGGACCAGATCTGGACCCATTCATTTTCAATGGGTCCTGAAAAAAAAATCAGACATTGTGCTGTCCGATTTTTTTCAGGACCCATTGAAAATGAATGGGTCCAGATCTGTTCAGCAAAAAACGGAACAGATCAGGAAAGAAACAACGGACTTGTGAATGGACCCTTAATGTCCCTCTGATCCCTTCTGTCATGGAAGTTTGGGTTTAGCACCTTTTCTGTTTGGTGATGTGATTTCTTTATATAGTCCTCATTTTTAATTCTAACATGAGACAAACGTATACAAAGAGAAAGGAGGAGATAAAAGGAGGAAGTGCATTTTTTGCGCATTTTCTGTGTTTAGTGTTCTTTTAAGCCCAGAAAGAGCAGGTCTTAGATTTTTTTTTATAGATGTCATGTCCATGGGTTGTATTTAGTGTCACATCTCATACAAGTGCATGGAAATAAAATGCAATGCCAGACATTGGACAAGGGTGGTGCTATTTCTGGAAAACATCTCTCCGTTTTTCTAATCTTATAAAGCCTTCTTCTTACTTAATATTATGGCAATTATGTGTTGTATCTGTGGAACTGCTAAAGTAGTCTTTTTTTCTGCTGTTATTCCAACGTAGCCCCGGGGAACAGATATAATGCCAGGGGGATATAAACAGTGTCAGTGCAACATATTGCATATTATACAGTAGCTTCAAAGTAATAATAACAGAAGCAGTGGAAATGTACATAGAAGCATGGGTTGAAAATATTAATCTGTGCATTTATGGAATATCTTTAGATACATTTGTTGAATTGTAATACTATGACTCACATGGTAAAGACGTCAAGCGTGTCCCCGGCAGTCCTTGCCACTTCAAAATAGGACTGCAGAATGTTGACAGTGCCTGATAGAGCCTCGTGACCACAGCCACAGAACAGTGCAACCCCGGCATAGAGCAAGATCGTGGCAATCAATGAGGCATATGGAATCCCCCCAAGGCATTTTATGCAGCATTCGAAGCAACCTTCAAACAAAACAGAGATACAAGGTGAAATGACCTGAAAGAAAATGAAATCTGAATGTACACAAACATATAAATGTCAGAGATAAAATGAATGTTTCATTGATCTTAATTATGACCTTCATTATATATTTTTTACTTTATTTACTTCCTTTAAAACATTGCAACTAATTTGCATGATATAATATATATATTATATATATATATATATATATATATATATACAGTACAGACCAAAAGTTTGGACACACCTTCTCATTCAGAGTTTTCTTTATTTTCATGACTATGAAAATTGTAGATTCACACTGAAGGCATCAAAACTATGAATTAACACATGTGGAATTATATACATAACAAAAAAGTGTGAAACAACTGAAAATATGTCATATTCTAGGTTCTTCAAAGTAGCCACCTTTTGCTTTGATTACTGCTTTGCACACTCTTGGCAGGTAGTCACCTGAAATGGTTTCCACTTCACAGGTGTGCCCTGTCAGGTTTAATAAGTGGGATTTCTTGCCTTAAAAATGGGGTTGGGACCATCAGTTGCGTTGTGGAGAAGTCAGGTGGATACACAGCTGATAGTCCTATTGAATAGACTGTTAGAATGTGTATTATGGCAAGAAAAAAGCAGCTAAGTAAAGAAAAACGAGTGGCCATCATTACTTTATGAAATGAAGGTTAGTCAGTCCGAAAAATTGGGAAAACTTTGAAAGTGTCCCCAAGTGCAGTCACAAAAACCATCAAGCACTACAAAGAAACTGGCTCACACGCGGACCGCCCCAGGAAAGGAGAACTAAGAGTCACCTCTGCTGCGGAGGATAAGTTCATCCGAGTCACTAGCCTCAGAAATCGCAGGTTAACAGCAGCTCAGATTAGAGACCAGGTCAATGCCACACAGAGTTCTAGCAGCAGACACATTTCTAGAACAACTGTTAAGAGGAGACTGTGTGAATCAGGCCTTCATGGTAGAATATCTGCTAGGAAACCACTGCTAAGGACAGACAACAAGCAGAAGAGACTTGTTTGGGCTAAAGAACACAAGGAATGGACATTAGACCAGTGGAAATCTGTGCTTTGGTCTGATGAGTCCAAATTTGAGATCTTTGGTTCCAACCACTGTGTCTTTGTGCGACGCAGAAAAGGTGAACGGATGGACTCTACATGCCTGGTTCCCACCGTGAAGCATGGAGGAGAAGGTGTGATTGTGTGGGGGTGCTTTGCTGGTGACACTGTTGGGGATTTATTCATAATTGAAGGCATACTGAACCAGCATGGCTACCACAGCATCTTGCAGCGGCATGCTATTCCATCCAGTTTGCGTTTAGTTGGACCATAATTTATTTTTCAACAGGACAATGACCCCAAACACACCTCCAGGCTGTGTAAGGGCTATTTGACCATGAAGGAGAGTGATGGGGTGCTGCGCCCGATGACCTGGCCTCCACAGTCACTGGACCTGAACCCAATCGAGATTGTTTGGGGTGAGCTGGACCGCAGAGTGAAGGCAAAAGGACCAACAAGTGCTAAGCATCTCTGGGAACTCCTTCAAGACTGTTGGAAGACATTTTCAGGTGACTACCTCTTGAAGCTCATCAAGAGAATGCCAAGAGTGTGCAAAGCAGTAATCAAAGCAAAAGGTGGCTACTTTGAAGAACCTAGAATATGACATATTTTCAGTTGTTTCACACTTTTTTGTTATGTATATAATTCCACATATGTTAATTCATAGTTTTGATGCCTTCAGTGTGAATCTACAATTTTCATAGTCATGAAAATTAAGAAAACTCTTTGAATGAGAAGGCGTGTCCAAACTTTTGGTCTCTACTGTATATATATATATATATATATATATATACATACACACACCTAAATAATTATTAGGAACACCATACTAATATGGTGTTGGACCCCTTTTGCCTTCAGAACTGCCTTAATTCTACGTGGCATTGATTCAACAAGGTGCTGATAGCATTATTTAGAAATGTTGGCCCATATTGATAGGATAGCATCTTGCAGTTGATGGAGATTTGAGGGATGCACATCCAGGGCACGAAGCTCCCGTTCCACCACATCCAAAAGATGCTCTATTGGGTTGAGATCTGGTGACTGTGGGGGACATTTTAGTACAGTGAACTCATTGTCATGTTCAAGAAACCAGTTTGAAATGATTCAAGCTTTGTGACATGGTGCATTTTCCTGCTGGAAGTAGCCATCAGAGGATGGGTACATGGTGGTCATGAAGGGATGGACATGGTCAGAAACAATGCTCAGGTAGCCCGTGGCATTTAAACGATGGCCAATTGGCACTACGCCACACCATTACACCACCAGCCTGCACAGTGGTAACAAGGCATGATGGATACATGTTCTCATTCTGTTTACGCCAAATTCGGACTCTACCGTTTGAATGTCTCAACAGAAATCGAGACTCATCAGACAAGGCAACATTTTTCCAGTCTTCAACAGTCCAATTTTGGTGAGCTTGTGCAATTTGTAGCCTCTTTTTCCTATTTGTAGTGGAGATGAGTGGTACCCGGTGGGGTCTTCTGCTGTTGTAGCCCATCCGCCTCAAGGTTGTGCGTGTTGTGGCTTCACAAATGCTTTGCTGCATACCTCGGTTGTAACAAGTGGTTATTTTAGTCAGCGTTGCTCTTCTATCAGCTTGAATCAGTCGGCCCATTCTCCTCTGACCTTGGTTGACTAGATATATACACTCACCTAAAGAATTATTAGGAACACCTGTTCTATTTCTCATTAATGCGATTATCTAGTCAACCAATCACATGGCAGTTGCTTCAATACATTTAGGGTTGTGGTCATAGAAACATAGAATGTGTCGGCAGATAAGAACCATTTGGCCCATCTAGTCTGCCCAATATACTAAATGGTCCTGCTCAAGACAATCTCCTGAACTCCAAACTGAATGTCAGAATGTGAAAGAAAGGTGATTTAAGCAATTTTGAGCGTGGCATGGATGTTGGTGCCAGACGGGCTGGTCTGAGTATTTTACAATCTGCTCAGTTACTGAGATTTTCACGCACAACCATTTCTAGGGTTTACAAAGAATGGTGTGAAATAACCAATCGTTACAACCGAGGTATGCAGCAAAGCATTTGTGAAGCCACAACACGCACAACCTTGAGGTGGATGGGCTACAACAGCAGAAGACCCCACTGGGTACCACTCATCTCCACTACAAACAGGAAAAAGAGGCTACAATTTGCACGAGCTCACCAAAATTGAACTGTTGAAGACTGGAAAAATGTTGCCTGGTCTGATGAGTCTTGATTTCTGTTGAGACATTCAAATGGTAGAGTCTGAATTTGGCTTAAACAGAATGAGAACATGTATCCTTCGTGCCTTGTTACCACTGTGCAGGCTGGTGGTGGTGGTGTAATGGTGTGGGGGATGTTTTCTGGGCACACTTTAGGCACCTTAGTGCCAATTTGCCATCGTTTAAATGCCACAGGCTACCTGAGCATTGTTTCTGACCATGTCCATTCCTTCATGACCACCATGTACCCATCCTCTGATGGCTACTTCCAGCAGGATAATGCACCATGTCACAAAGCTCAAATCATTTCAAATTGGTATCTTGAACATGACAATGAGTTCACTGTACTAAAATGGCCCCCACAGTCACCAGATCTCAACCCAATAGAGCATCTTTGGGATGTGGTGGAACGGGAGCTTGGTGCCCTGGATGTGCATCCCTCAAATCTCCATCAACTGCAAGATGCTATCCTATCAATATGGGCCAACATTTCCAAAGAATGCTATCAGCACCTTGTTGAATCAATGCCACGTAGAATTAAGGCAGTTCTGAAGGCAAAAGGGGGTCCAACACCGTATTAGTATGGTGTTCCTAATAATTCTTTAGGTGAGTGTATATACACACACACACACACATATTTACAGTACATAGTTTTGACTGGTTACGATAACATGCACTCCTGCACACAAAATACAACTATGTCAAATTACAAACTTAAATAGCATTGGCAAACTCATATTTGCAACATATGTAATCAGGGCTGGCCCACCAGAGTATCAGAATTTCCTCTGGTGGGCCAAGCTCTGAAGCCATAATGGGCTCCAAAGATCAAGGAAGGTAAAAAATATTCAGAGCTGTGTATCACGATAATTTAAGAAGTCACACTTGGTCTAATCTTACTCCAGTAAAGGATTGGCATAAAAAGTGGAGGAACATCTCAACAAGTGACAAAGACATTTAATAAATCTTATGCGACTTATGGTAATGCACTAGGGGAGATTTATCAGGAGTAGAAATTTTGAAGTCAGTTTTGCAGGAGTCTGATTTGCTGTAATATGCACAAAATGTATCAAATGTTGCAGAAGGTTTTATAAATGTGTGCATCTTTAAGTCTAACACCTCGGCCTTAAAGGGGTTGTCCGGGTTCAGAGCTGAACCCGGACATCCCTCCATTTTCACCCCGGCAGCCCGCCTGACATGAGCATCGAAGCAGTTCATGCTCCGATGCTCTCCTTTGCCCTGCGCTAAATTGCACAGGGGAAAGGCATTTTTAGGAGTTCCGGTGACGTACCATGGCTCTCCATGGGGCTGACAGGAAACCCGGTGATGTCACCGGCACTGATGGGCGGGATTTAGCTCTGCCCTAGCCAGTAAAACGGCTAGGGCAGAGCTAAAGCACGCCCCTCAGAGCCGGTGACGTCACCGAACACACTGCCCGTGCCCTGCGCGATTTAGCGCAGGACACGGGAGCGCATCGGAGCATGAGATGCTCTGATGGTAGGCTCAGGGCTCCTGCCGGGGTGAAAATAAGGGTATGTCCGGGTTCAGCTCTGAACCCAGACAACCCCTTTAAGTTGTTACTGCATTATCTATGCCAATCTGTTGATAAGTGTGGCTTAAAGTAGTTGTCTTATCTCAGACAATGGGGGCATAGCACTAGAATATGCCCCCATTGTCTTATAGGTGCAGGACCCACTGCTGGGACCTGCACCTATATTGGGAACGAAGCCCTGCAAAGTGGTGGCTGGATGACCACCAAGCACTCTCCCCATAAAAGTAAATGGGAGAGCACCGCACATGACCGGCCACCGCTACCATTCACTACTATGGGCCCAACGGAAATAGCTGAGCCAGCACTTAGATATTTTCAGCGGCCCCATAAAAAATTAATATGTGCCCTCTACCACTTTTGGGACTCCGTTTAGGAGATAGATACAGGTCCCAGCAGTGGGACCCACACCTATCAGACAATGGGACATATCCTAGCAATATGTCCCCATTGTGTGAGATGAGACAACACCTTTAAGTCAGCTCATTTACAAAAAAAAAAAATGAAAAAAGTATAAGCACGTATAAGCCCAAAAAGTCACAAAGCCCTACTTCACAACTTTTTTAACACAGAATTCTGGAGTGCAGGGCATGATAATTCCACTCCTTAACTTTAAAAATTCCCCTTGTAATTAATTCCCCCTTTATTTGTAATATACTCTCATAAATTTAGAGCATATTTAGCATTCAGTTATATTTTCCTTTTTTATTCTTGGACCAAAGACACATGTACCATAGAGGAGGCCAACGCAGCTGTTTTGGGTCCTTGGAGAAAAGAGGTCCAGACCTGGCTGGTCCAATGTAGTTTTTTGGAGAGAACTTGTGCAGCACTGCCTGTCTGCAACTGCATTGTTAGCAAATAAGAATCGAGGCATTGATGTCAAAGGGAACTGAACACCAGGTCCTTCTATCCTAGGTGACAAAATGTGACATAATGGAGTGCTCAGTTTTATCTGTGCTATGGGCCTGTGCTCTTATGTATACTGCTATCTTGGACAATAATTCAACATGGAAATATGGATCAATTAAAGAGATAAAGCAAAATATGCAATTACTGAAATCATATCATCCTTGTGTTTCTTTTTATGGATTTCATGTGTAAAATGTATAGTTTGATAAAAATCCATAAATGTTTGTAAGCAAATCTTCATCACAGTGAACATTGGTTGTTATGTGGCAGGAAACCGAGGAAGAAGGAGATTTTCATTACATTTTGTAGATATAGCAAGATTACAATAATTAGAAATTAAATGGCACCCAAGAAAAAGTCATCAGATAACAGCTACTATTACTTTGATATCATAGTGCATTTAGTATCCAGCTAATTTAATTGCTTCCATTACTACAATCCACTGTTAGTAACAATACACAGCATGTGCTCACCTAGGAAATAATTACATGTTCCTGGAATCTACATTTCTCCAAAACTGCAGCCTGAGCCAAATGCAGCAGCTGCAGAGCTGTGTGCTCAGTGTAGTACAAAACATTCAGAGATTGCCAGATGGTGTAGGGTGGGCATACGACGATTTCATCACACATATTTCAACTACTGTACTCTGACCAGATAATATCATGAAATGATCAGGCTTACTACAGAATCTTCATGTTAAATGGACTCTTCCATCAAAATATTTTTTTTATTTTTTTACCTCAATATTCATAAAAAAAAAAAAATGTTTTTTTTTTTAAATTTAAGAAAGCTTGGCTATTTTCATTTTTCCAGTACATTAAATGCAAAATACTGTCCTTCTGTAGCAGTCAGCTGAGATAAACTTCCATATAGACGGGCAATTCATTCTCAGTTTACTGCTGCTGTGAAGGGAAGATTTCATCTGCTAATATAACACTTACATAAAGGCTGATAATATATGATACAAAAATGCTGATGGTAGTGCCTCTTTAATCTCAATCCAATGTGTGGTGAAGGTTGTAATTTCAAGATGAAAATAGAAAGTAAGTTCCTAAGCTTTCATAAAGGCTACAACTAGGGATGAGCGAATCGACTTCGGATGAAACACTGTTGCAATACTACACGTAGCATGCACTCCGTACAGTATTAGAATGTATTGGCTCAGATGACCCGAAGCTATTACTTCGCGAAGTCTTGCGAGACTTCGCATAATAACTTCAGAGATTGATTTAGACTGTAAAAAACAATTTCCCGAACTCAGGTTCGGTTCCAAATGGTACCTCAGCTGTATCAAGGAAGAAGCATAAAAAGGGTCACTGCGCTCCTTACTAGGAACTATGCATGCAATAAGTATTGCATATACCACACAAAAGTAGATTTCTGGACCTCTTTTTGCAGTATACCACTGAATTTCAGTGGGACTCTGTAATCATCTCTGCTTGACCCTGTAAAAGAGCTATATTCATTTGTTTGCCTGTGAACTGATGTCTGCATGTCTCATGGACTCTGATTCCCTTTTGCCTGACCTCAGCCTGTTTCCTGACTATGAATATAGCCTGATCCCTTGGGTTTCTGAACCAGTGTCTCTGACTCTCGTGAGTCAGCTGCCAAATACACTTGGACTGTTCCAGGAAGAAACAACCTGGTGGCTCCCCTGCAGCAAAGACCAGATCCCTGTATAGGGGTTAACGGGTGAAAATCAGTGGACTATCAGGACAATGCCCTCAGGAATAGCCCAAAGTCAAACCAGTTATTTGGCACAGTGGGTCCACACCCACTGCTAATTACAAGAAGAACTTGTGTTCTCATTTTCCTACTTTGCTTCCATTCAGGAGGCACAGAGAACAAGAGTTCACTTTACATACACCTATGTAGATTCAAGGTAAGAGCATTGTATACTTGGTGAATATTGCACTGAGGTAGACAGCCGTAGGAGGTACTTTGGCTGATAACTGTGGGGAAATTGTAGAGATCTATTTGGGAGTACTGTATATGACATTCTTGGTGGTGCACTGCAGGTTTCACTTGTGAGGGTTATGTGGCTGTCGATTTTTACATGACAGGGGTATTGGTTATCTGCCGCTCGACCCCCAACATTCTCTTTCACTTACCCATATCCTAAACCTAACTCCACCCATCACTCGACTCCACCTAACCCCACAATGACACACGGACACCGATCTTGGAATAAATCGGCCACAGCAGCCGTCTTTTATTAACAAATAAACATAACAATTTATAAATAACAATTCCCCCCCCGAGGGGAGGTCCTTGAAGCCCCCAAATAACTGCCAGAAAACTCCACTGAATGAGCCATCTTGCTTCCAGCCGTTGCCCTCCAGCTCGGAAGCACCACTGAATGGCCCCTTTAAAATCCGTCACCACTGGGAGTCCAGCCCTCACCATGGAGCCCTCCCAGCATCCTCCTCTGTGAATATGACCAACTTCAAGGACCTCCCCCCGCCGAAGCCACCGTGACACTTACACAACCCTGCCTTCCTACAACCCCTAAAACTCACTCCCTTAACCCTATAACCACATAAAAAAGGGGAGGGTGGGCGGGAGATCTCTCTGCCTCTCCACAAAATGGCCCCTGTCTTCCACAATGCTTCCCTATTTAACCCCTTGACCCCACCCCTACACTCAAACCACCCAATCCCCACACCAGGGGTCTCCCTAAACCAAACCCCTGTCATGATGCCCTCCCCTAAGGCTACGCCCTTCAGTCCGGCCACAGCTGGACCAGAGTAATGGGCTCTTCTCTGAAAAATCCCTCATTTTAGCTAAAAAGTGAGTGATACTGACTATAGTGAACCCCTACCACTCCAATTCCAAAGTATCCTGGTGCCCCACCAGTCTATACTTCCTGATCCCTTTCATCATACAAGTCAATAACAGGCTGAAAAGAGTTACCACTGTAACCAGTGATTGGTTGAGGAGTCGTTTCCTGAACATCAAGAGGAACCAGGAGACTACTGGAAACCATCAGGACAGGAGTGGTGGGAAAATAGCAAGTTGAGTATCAATTACTTTATTATTTTAGACCTAAGCTGGTCTGCTCTTGCTCAATTATAATTTTTATTTTATTTTTTTCAATTCCAATTTATTGATGTAGCTGGTGAGTGTAAGGCAATGTTCACATGCCATAGATTTTTCATGAACAAATTTGCTGTGGCAGATATCTAGAATGCTTAATACGTGTAAGATTGCAAATAGTAGATTCTAATGAAAAAATGAGACTGACAACTATAGTTGAGCGAATCCGGTTCAGATTTTCTATTCTTAAAAACTATGTTAAGAATATGGGCTCCATCCTACTTTAAAAGGTATGGCCTCCGCTGAGGTCTATCAAGTTTCAGCAAATATCGTGAGACTTACTTTATCTCACCTCTATCATGTATCAGTTTGTTTATTCACATAAATTACTTGTCAAAATACAAAGCTGAACTCGGCTTCATTAATAATGCACAGCTTAGGGCTTGTTCACATCACCGTTATGTATTCCGTTATGGCTCTCTGTTATAACATGGTTATAACGGAAAATAACGGAATTCATAAGACGGAAATCAAAACGGAAACATTTAGAGGCATTCTGTTTGAGCTGTCATGATAGAAGTATATGGGCCCGGCATAACAGATCAGTCTGGTTTCCGTTATGCTGGACGGAAAACAAAGTTCTGTCGGAAAGCCATAATGGAATACATAACAATGATGTGAACAAGCCCTTAGTAGTTTGATACAGTAATTTATGCGACTAAACAAGCTGACACGTGAAAGAGGCAAGATTAAGTAAGTCTTGCGATATTTGCTGAAATTTTGGAAAGACCTCCACGGAGGCCATACATTTTACAGTAGGATGGAGCCCATATTCTTAAAGAAGTAATTTAAAAGAATCAGGTTCAGATACAGCAATCCAAACTCGATTCACTCAACCCTACTGACAACCTTCATCAAAGCTATACACTGGGAGTTTCTACACAGGACAAATCTATGACTCAACACATTCTATGTAAACGGTTCTCAAAGTTCCCTGAGGCCTTTATTTGATCAATATACTGTATGTGTGTTGGTTAAAAAGATGCATACACTACATACATAAAATATAAATGTCCATAAATTTCACACAAGTTCTCTCCACAGACTCTTTTTCATACACCTCCTCTCAAAAGGCCGGTTTGCATCCAAAATATATCCTCATTTGCTCCCTCAGAGGACTCTTGCACATGAACGTATTTTATTTCCGTGTCCATTCCAGTTTTTTTTTTAGACCGTATGCAGAACGATTCACTTCAATAGGTCTGCAAAAAAAATGGAAGTTACTTGTGCATTCCGTTTCCGTATGTCTGTATTTCCGTTCCGCAAAAAAATAGAACATGTTCTATTATTGTCATCATTACGGACAAGGATAGTACTGTTTTAATAAGGGCCAGCTGTTCCGTTCCGCAAAATACGGAATGCACACAGATGACATCCGTATTTTTTACGGATCTGTTTTTTGCTGACCACAAAATACATACGGTTGTGTGCAAGAGGCCAGAGTCTGATTAAAGGCTCTGTCTCACAAGTTATTTAGTTGTCCTATCCTGCTCTTTCTACCTTCTTACTCTTCACAGTCCCAAACTATTCTGCTCTTACTACTCAGTCTTCCCCTCCCTATGAGGACAATGGAGCAATCCCACCTAGCAATTGTAACTACCGTAAGTGGGCCAATTAATCCCTTATTTAGTCTGTAAAATGGGCATAACATAGAAAATACATTTTAAACCCTACAGGATTGGTATATCTGCTCCAATGTCTGCAATTAGTTCCTAAGCTCTCTCAAGCGGTGACTTCAAGTTTCCATAATGGTATCTTTAAATATATGTATACATGGAATTAGAATTTTGAACTTGTTCAGATAAAATAAATATTCAAGAGCAGACAGACATTTTTACAGTGCAACTATTGTTTATTTTGCTGACGATCAGTGACCTAATCATTATTTCAATATCATTTATTAGTAAAATGTGTATACTTTTATGAGAGAACAGTTTATCCTTAGAAATACTCCCAGTATTTCTAAGGAGAGCCCATCTTCATCCCTGTCTCCCCTGGTTAGTGCTGGGAAGATTGAGAGAAGAACAGGGCTGTAGCACTAACAGTAAATTAACTATTTTCCTGTATACCTACTGTCAGTGCTGATGGAAGCAGGCTCATTCCCCTCTGTCTTCCCCACACTCAGTTAGGCTACTCTCACACTAGCGTTTTTGCTGGATCCGGCAGGGTTCAGCAAAAAACGCTTTTGTTACTGATAATACAACCATCGGCGTCCATGAACGGATCCGGTTGTATTATCCTTAACATAGCCAAGACGGATCCGTCATGAACTCCATTAAAGGTCAATGAGGGATGGATCCGTTTTCTATTGTGTCAGAATTGTGAGAAAACAGATCCGTCCCCATTGACTTACATTGTGGGTCATGACGGACCCGTCTTGCTCTGCATCCCAGGACAGAAAGCAAACCGCAGCATGCTGCCGTTTGCTCTCCGGTATGAGAACGGGACGGAATGCATTTTGGAGCATTCCGTTCTGTTCAGTTACAGTTTGTCCCCATTGACAATGAATGGGGACAGAACAGAAGTGTTTTATTTCCAGTATTGAGACCCTATGACGGATCTCAATACCGGAAAATATTAACGCTAGTGTGAAAGTAGCCTAACTCTAGAGAAGCACAGGGAAATAGAAATGAGCATAGCTGCCAGCAAGCAGCACTGGCTGCAAGTCACATAGGCAAGGACAGATCAGAAATATGGTAGGTCACATGTAGGGAGTCTGGAACTGGAGATAAGAGACTGTCCGAGAAACCTGTCTCTGTATGTTACACATTGCCTTCCTCAGAATATAATATACGCTGAAGAGGGGCTCTCTTGTTTTCCAATAAAAATACAAATATTTCACTAATAAAGAATATTACAAAATAGTAAAACCACTATCCAATTTTAGGGATCCCTACACAATATTAAAAATAACATTGAAATGACAGTTACGCTTTAATGTTCCATATAAATCAAGTAACTTTCAACTCATTTGGTAGGTTTCAGCCAGTAATATTTAACCAGCTCATTGTATGCCACACATCCAGTGCCTATAAACAATATTCTCCTAATTCAACCTCTGAATAATTTATTGTGGAACATCACTTGCTGACACTAGCTATAATTAAGCTAAATTACATTGATCCTTTAATGTCAAAATAGACCAAATTTCTAAAAGCGATCAATATTTACTGCAGTTATTAAAATTAATTGCACTGTTCACCCTCATTACTACAACACATTTCAATCATATCTTCAAAAACCACTTGATTTTAAGATGTAGCCATATGTGCCAATTGTGCTGTATTAATTCTATATTTTGTAAAGTTTTGATCAATCTAAAAATTAAAATACTGAAGCAAAATAAAAAATTCATTAAACTACACAACATTAAAATTGCGATACCAAGATGGACAAGCCGTAAAGTTATGCAACTCGAGGAAGTAGCAGGTGTTGTAAGATTTGCAGATGATCACATTTTTAAGTACCTGACTTAAATCTGTGGTATGTGGAAGGGGCATAAAAGCCAGATTGAAAGCAAAGATTTTCAACCACATGAAACCTCAAATATCAAATCAAGTCATATTGCATGATTGTGCGATGCCTACTGATTGTCTATGTGCCAGTTATCACCACGTGTTGCAAGCTAAAAGGGACAGAATCCTTGAACTGAGAGACCGTGGCTTATCACTCCAGCAAATCATTATGCACCTGGGCAAAGATGTCGGCATTGTTCAACGATGCATGTTCTATCGGAGAACAATGGGTAACTAGAATGACAGCACAGGTGCACAGAGACGAACCTCTGCGCGGAGAGATTATCTGATTAGAACAATAGCATGTAGCAATCTATTCTGTACCTGCATGTGAAATTGGACATCACATCCCAACCCTAGAGAAGGCAAACAGTATCTACACAAACCATTAGAAGGTGTTTGTACGACACTTGGCTACGAGTCAGACGTCCAGCTACAGGTGTTGCATTGACCTCACACTCCTGCTCTCAAAGGTTATAATGCTGTACAGCAAGAAAAGAATGGCTGGAATGGAGGTCTATCCTCAAGCAATGAGTCCTGCATTTGTCTCAGATACAATTTAGACAGAGATTGGTCTGGAGACCACCTGGACAATGCTATGAAGAGGCCTTCACAAGGAAACATCACAACAGTTCTGCTGCAGGGATTATGGCGTGGGGAGGGATAAATGTGCTACTATGGCCTGCAGCATCTCTGGTCTTGTCTCCCATTAAGCACATCTGGGACAACATTTGTCAGCAACTGCAGAGGGAACTGGCAGCAGCAGATCCTGATGATTTGCGTGCCCAAGTGCATTCAGCATAGCAGAACATTCCACCACTACTGATAATCTCGTTGATAGCATGTCAAGGTGTGTAAGTGCATGTATTTCTGTGTGTGGCGCTTATACTTGATACTGAATAAATCAAAATAATTCAAATATTTTCTTTCAATTTTTTTTCAGCACTTGCATATCATTAACTTGTCTACCGATCCCGGGATTTCCATAATTCCATGGCTTTTCCTTCATGGTGTTGAGGAGCGTATATACTATAGATAGATAGATATAGAGAGATCTAATATATATACTGTATATATATATATACTCTTTTTACATCTCTTGAAGCTCTTTTTTGTAACCCCTAACTTCAAGCACTTCTTTTTTCTAAGTCCCACCCCTTCCCTTTACATGGATAAGTGCATAAAATGTCTTAAAAGTGCATAAAACTTTCTATGAAAAATATTGCCTTTTGTTCGGTGGTGCACTATGCACTGGTATGCAACTACCAGTAATCATACCACATAGTGCCTAATTATACCGTAAATGACATACGGTAAAACACAGGGCAGATAACTTCATACAGTTAATTAAATTACAGTGTTGTTCAGGGCTGCAAGCCCCATATATTAGCAAAATGTTACAGTACAGTGCCTATGTAGCAATGCCACATCCTGTCCAAATAGTTACCACCATACAGAACTAATATAATATCAGCCTACAGTGACCAATGATCATCTTCAAGCATGAAGTCATTTCTAATCAGTGTGATCTGTAAATTATATTGCTATACACTTAGTAAAATGATTTGTGGTGGTCACAAGCCCTAGCTGTCAGGCCATCTGAGGTGCCTCCTTCAGTAAGGGTAGCTGAGCCATCCTACGTGATCACACAGTTCCCCTAAGACCAGACAGAAGGCATTTTAGTTTGAAATGCCCATAATTTAAAAGTCATCTGTCAGCAGATTTGTACCTATGACACTGGCTGACCTGTTATATGTGCGCTTGGCAGCTGAAGGCATCTGTAATGGTCCCATGTTCATATGTGCCCACACTGCAGAGAAAAATTATGTTTTACTATATGTAAATGAGCCTCTAGGAGCAACAGGGGCGTTGTTATTACACTTAGAGGCTCAGCTCTCTCTGCATCTGCCGCGTACCCTGCAGTTTAATTGAAACGACCACGCAGTGAAGACATGATAACGCCTGCCTGGTCCTGTCAATCAAAGTGCAGAGGGTGCGACAGTTGCAGAGAGAGAAGAGCATCTAGGCAGTGTCGGACTGTACCTAGGGCCCTCCAGTGTAACTGATTCTGGGGGCCCACATTAGGGCTCCTGCATACAAACTTTTTTTTTGTGTCTGTACCATATTATTTTTTTTCTGTATGTGAAACCATTCTCTTCAAAATGGAATGGAAATGACTCCATGTGCATTCCGTGTCTGTATGTCCGCATGGCCATTACCCAAAATGATAGTACATGTCCTATTATTGTCGGCATTACAGACAAGGATAGGACTGTTTTATTAGAGGCCGGCTGTTCTGTGGAATGCACACACCCAGTATCCATGTTTCGCAGATCCACAATTTGCAGACTGCAAAACATCCAACAATCGTGTTCATGAGCCCTTACAGTGATAACAGAAATATTAAAGTATGATGGTAAACATACATGTGGCAGAATTTGGGCTACTTTCACACTTGCAGTAGCAGGGTCCGGCAGGATGTATCGGCGGGGGAACAGCCTGCCGCATCCGTGCTAACGCTAGCCCTCTCGGCATGATTGCCCCCATTATAGTGATTAGGGCCAGAGCAGACCTCCGGCGGCACAGTGGGCTAGTGTACGCACGGATCTGGCAGACTGTTCCCCCACTGGAATAGCCTGCCGGACACTGCTACCCCAAGTGTGAAAGTAGCCTTACACATATATGGATATCCTGCTCTTAAGTCAGTCCGAAACATGCAGTTCCTATCACACAGAGGAAACATGCAATGTACGCACCAAGACATTTTTTGCCTAAACCTATTAGGTGTAGCACACTTAAAGGGGCTGCCTCACATCAACAAATAGCATTTATTATGTAGAGAAAGTTAATACAAGGCACTTAATAATTTTTTCTGATTCTCCATATTGGCTCTTTTCCATCATATTACACACAGCTCGTATCCATGGTTTTGACCACTCTGCAATCCAGCAGCGGTGGCCGTGCTTGCACACTATAGGTAAAGGTGTTGGCCTATGCGCACTTCCAGCTCCAGATGCCCCCCAATGCCCCCACTTTAAATGCACCCCTAATATTGCCTCTTCTCCAGTTGCCACCCTAATACCTCTGCTCCAGGATCCCCACTATTACCCTGCCTCAGACGACCTTAATGCCTCTGCTTTAGGTGCACCCCCATAAATGCTCCAGATGCCCCCACTCTAAATGCACCGCTAATATTGCCTCTTCTCCAGTTACCCCTGCTCCAGGATCCCCACTATTACCCTGTTTTAGTTTTACAACAGCTGGAGAGCCGCAGGTTGGTAAGCCCTGCCATAGGGAATATCTATATGATTAGTAGGGTCTGATTCTGTGACCCCCACTGATCCCAGGAACAGGTCCTGTTCCCCCTTTTTATGGTCTGACAGGCTACACATATGCCCTGCTACTCCATTCATTTTCTCTGGGACCACTGGAAATGGCCAGCGCTGTACTCCGCCATCTCCGATGACCCCATAGAGAATGGATGGAGGGGCAGGGCATATGCTCGACCTGCCACTCAGTCAAGAAGGGGGATCAGTGGGGGCTCCAGCGTTTAGACCCCCACGGATCATTTAGTTATTCCTGAGCCTGTGGATAGAGGATAACTAGAAAAGTGGACACAGGCCCTTTAACACGCGTACATTTCTATTTTAGTTTGACACATATTTTGGGCCAGATTAAAAAAAAAATTTACACCCAAAGAAAACCTTTAAGGATAGGGAATGTGAAAAGGTCCAACAGCTATGACACCACAGGTGATAAACGTCTGATTGGTGGGGGTCTGACTGCTGGGACCCCCATGATCAAGGGAACATGGTCTTAAGACCCTTGTGTACATAGATTGGTGGCAATGTAATTGAATATCTCAGGACCCCTTTTTTCATGATCAGTGGGTGTTCCAGCAGTCAGACCCCCAGCAATCTGATATTTATCACCTATCCTGTATATTGGAAATAAGTCATTATGGTAGGACAACCCTTTTAATTATAATGTAGATTATGTACAATATGAGGAGGTTAAGATTTGGTAAATTTTATGCCAGGCATTTATTCTTATAGGGGTTAAAGGGTTTGTCTCACTCAATAAATGGCATTTATCATGCAGTCAATACAAGACACTTACTAATGTATTGTGATACTCCATATTGCCTCCTTTCCATAACATTATACACAGCACGTATCCGTGGTTACGACCACCCTGTAATCCAGCAGCGGTGGCCGTGCTTACACACTATAGGAAAAGGCTGGAAGTGCGCATAGGCCAACACCTTTACCTATAGTGTGCAAGCACGGCCACCGCTGCTGGATTGGGTGGTCAAAACCATGGATACGTACTGTGTGTAAGGTGATGGAAAACAGTCAATATAGACAATCACAATACATTTCTCTACATGAAAATGCCAATTGCTGAAGTGAAAGTGTGCTACACTTAATAGGGTGGGGGGACTCGCTCTAGTAGACAGGATTAGCGGACGCAGTGTAGAGGCAACAACAAGTTCTTTGGATCAAACAGTTGAGTGTTTTATTCACACTTTAGGCAAGTTACAAAACAAGCAGTCATATTCAAACAAAAAGTCCCCTTGCTAGCAGTTCTGCCTCAAAGAGTCCTTGCTAACAGCAGCACCAACCTATTTTCACACCAAACAGGTAGAAATCCTTCATCCAGACACAAGGCTCCCAGATCCCAACACAGAGACCTGGCTTCTGAGCCCAGCTGCCTATTTAAGGACAGCCAGGTGTTGCCAAAACCCGGATCGGCATTTAAAATACGGTCCGGTATTTGACCTCACCTGGCTCTAAATCAGCCCAGCAGCACATGCTGGGAGATACATACCTGCTTTCCCAGACCAAACCTCTCACTGTGTCACAATATACACACACAAAATCAATCAAGTATTTTAGAAGAAGGCCTCTTTCATGACACATTTTGAAAGCTATCCATACATATTAACATATATTAATATACATTGGCATATTAGGCTAGGGCTCCATGGCAATCTTGGCCATGACACTTGTGCGGCCAAGTATAGCTGTGTAGCACTGCTGCCATAAAAAGGAGTGTGGTTGTAGTGCAACTCTCAAGCTTCCGAGACCCCAGAATCAGAAAAAAAATCCAACCCTACAAAAAAAAAAAAAAAAAATTATGGGGTCGCAATCGTAGTCTGTTGCGAGTCTCACTACGATCCCATTCATTTCTATGTCTGCTGTGCTACACAGTGATTCTCAATTGGGTGATGGCTATCGCGGCCAGGATTTGCATGTAGCTCCAGCCCTTTTTGTCATCACATACAGTCCCATATAGATGTTATACTGTAGTCAAGAAGGCTCCTCAGTATATCTAATATTTTCAATTTTTGAAAAAAAAAAATGTGGTGTTAATGTTGAGGTTCTGCAGCCTTTGTCAAGCAGCAATCAAGAGTATTTAATCCATGGGATTACTCTGTAGTCCAGCATAGCGACAATGAAGGAACAATTGTATAAAGTGAGTAGTATTGCTGAATCCATATTTGTTTGCGAGCTGTCAAATATTTTGATAAAAGTTGTGTTGGAACAAAGAATAACATCTTGAAAGACCAGTCACACCTACCTCAAATATTTTTTGGGCTTATTTGCCTCATATATATTTCTAAAATTGACCAAAATGTACTAAACAGAGATAAGCGAATTGCTCAAAATTTGATCTTCTTGTCTTCTTTCACCCTCCTTGCCCCCCGGCTCTTTTTTTCTCTCTATAGCTCTCGGGATACCAGAGATACAGTAAAACACAAAACCGGAATACTGTTGTACGGCACTAATAAAACGCAATTGTCAAAAATGAATCTCCTCTACATGGGACAAACCCGCTTCCTTGCTTGTTTGGTGATCTTCAGATCCCCATTCTGATCTCCATTTTGCTTACCTCCAGCTTGCTCGGGTCACGTGCACTGTTGCAGCCAATGACTGGCTTCAGTGGTGGTTTGTCCCCAAGCAACACATGACCCAGCAGTCGTGTGCTGTGTAAGGGCATGTCAGCTGAGGTCAGTCATTGGCTTCAGTGGCACACATCACCCCAGACAAAAGTAATCAAGCTGAGGACTGGAAGATCCTCAGAGCAAGGGCACCGGATCAGAGCAGTGATGAGAAGGAGAGTATGATTCTTTCATTAGCTATTACTCACTAGGGGGCTATTTAAAAAAAGGAAAACATCCTGGAAGACCCCTTTAAATATTCAGTTTTCTTTGCAATAACCCTTTTAGGAGTACTGGCAAAACTTCATGCTACTATTATTTTCTTATTCCTTCTCATAACTTATTTCCTATATGCTGTCAAGGAACAATCTGAAGTTAATTAAACAGATGAGCAACTTTGCATAATTAACATATTCTCTTATGAAATTGGTACATCCAGTTAACAGAAAAAAATCAGCTTGAAACCCGTTGGTATCTGCATTTTTTAAAGGGGGTGAAGATCACCTGCAACACTGCTAATGTGTGTTATGTGGTTATAAACTTTGGCAAATACTGTAATGCCCACTCTTACCCATCGTAATCCCATCGACTGATCACAGTATTGTTATATTAGAGCAATTATAGAAATGGTTGAACAGTCTCCCAGCAAGTGTTATACAATGTTAGCCATTCCTAGGCACCAATTAATACTACATTTTCACATCAGTAGGACTGTATGCATGGCGGCAGAGATCACATGTATGGCCATAGTAAAAACAACTGCTCATCAGGGTTTCAAGGAGCTAAACCCATGACGATCGTTGATCACTGAGAGGCTGGTTTAAAATAAGTGTATGTCTTTACAACTCTATTAAAGAAACATTGAGAGAAAAAAGTATATTCTGGCCCGTACACAATGTAAATTGTATTGAAGGTTATCGGTTTATCAATGAATGTATTTGTGAGTTATCCACTCCTTTATGGTTCTCAGCTGTGATATGTGACCAACATTGTGACTGTTCAACTGACACAGCATCCTATGTGTTAACAGGAAGTCAGTTTCTCTATTCATTCCTATGAGACTGACTTCCTGTCCACACATAAGACGCTGTATCCATAGGAGAGTCAGAGTGTTGGCCACGTGTCATAGCTGAGGACCAGAAGGAAGGGGACAACTCACAACTATAACCATCAGTAAAAAGATCGCCTTCACTACTATTTACACCATGTTCGATTGTAATAGGTCATACAATAAAAATGCTTGTGGAAGTGTATCTTTTATTACTTTTATTCTTAAAGCAGTAGATCTAACTCCATGTTTTGCCTATCACAGGTTTCTCGTAAAACAATCAGTTGCTTCGTTCTGGAGAAAAAGTACTTTTAATCTATATGAAAGCAAGCAGTTAAGTGCACAGAGGGTGAGTTTAAGCCATTCTGTGCCCCCCTTACTCCTCCTGTTTCCTCTGCCAGCCTCTTCCTCTTATTCTTGATTGATAGGACCAAGTAAGATGATATGCAGGAACCTGGCCCTGTCAATCAAGAACGAGAGGGAGGGGCTAGCAGAGGAAGCATGAAGAGCACAGGGTGCACAGAGTGGACTGGGACCACCCTCAGTGCACTTAAATACTCATTTAATGTGGATTAAAAATACTTTTTCTCCAGAGTAAAGTAACAGATCACTGCCTGACTTAACAGTGAATTTCTTGGTGACAACCAAGTGCACATTAATAGCATGGGGGCATTTACAATTCTATTTACACCACTTTGTGGAGTAAATAGGTCACAGATTTAGTTGCACACCATTTGTTTGATAAAATCAGTGACATTTCTCCCTTCATGCCACTTTTCAAAACTGGCTATAAAAGGGGGCATGCTATAGGCGGGCAGTGGGTGGTGCCGCAGGCGCGCCACATTTATCTTTCTTCATGCCAGTTTTCTGCTGTAGATTTAAGGGTGTTGCACAGCACAGATGAAAGTTGCACCAAATATATGAGAGCCGCATCTCTGCATAAATGTGTCACACCCTCTGGCAGTACAGGTGGATTCAAGACCGGTGTGAAATATGCCTGTCTTGATAAATGTCCCCCATAATTTTTATTATACACATTCTGTCCAGAGCTTTGGTGTATCTGACAAAGGCCTGGGTGCAAGAGATGACTGTGCTTCAAATGGTTCTTGTAAAGTTACTGAGCAGCACAAGTATATGGTATGTTATAAGCAGGGATGTTCACCCGCTCTTCTGGATTGCAGTGATAATCCCATAAGGCATCTAGTAGTATCTGGTAATTGCACTGTACAATCAGCAGAATGGTCATAATTAAAGGATCTATTCAAAGAAAATGGCATTTGTGCAGGGTTATTTTCTACATTTGCTGAAAGTGCCATAAGCATCTACTTAGAGTTATTGTCTTATTCATTCAGTGCAATTACAGTTCAGTTTAAAGGAAATGTAATATGTTGCTGAGAGCGGAGAATCTATCACTCCTTCCGAATGACAATGGTACGTACCTAAAGGTCAGCCTAGAATAGATAATAATAATTTACAGTAAACTGGAGTAGACATAAGTGAAGAATATAGAGTACAGCTGTGTATAGTCTGCAAATAGAAAACCAATACCTTGGCCCTCCATTGACTAGTGTATAGCTTGCATGCAATAATCTAGTAATTGGGGCAACTATTATAGTAATAGTTTCCCCAATTATACTTACCACGTGACACCATGAAGTCAAATGTGATTGGCGGGAGGCGCAGTTATATATCGGGGGTAGCTTCTAGCAACTTTGTCATGATTGAGGATCAAAAATCTATGATCCGAAATGAGTAGACGTTGTGTGTGTATTGTGTCTTTGGATTTTACCGCTACTCAATCAAGGACATTGTTTTTATTGGAAGCTGGAATCTACTATTTTTTGTTCCATTGCAAGCTGCCTGCTAGCCTTGCCCGAGTTTTTTCCGAGCTTCCTCTAACGAAACACAGGTCAGCGTTGCTTTGTGTTTTTGGATTATTATTTGTGGAAACATCTATGGAAATGTGAGATTCCCCATCTGTACTACTCCATGCTGGGATTCCTCTAAACTTTAGCAGGGCTAACATTTTATATAGAATGGCTGTTTACCAGAGACATATTGCTTCATGCAGAAGTTTAATCACCTTTTTGTGGGGTTAGTGCTTTTACCACCTATTTATCCAATATGGCTGATATGACCTGTACGCAATGAATACACAATGTACTGTACAATACATTTAAAAATATATGCAATTAAAACTAATTTATTAGACTTAATTTATTTATAGCATCTGTGAGGTATCCAGGGTTGGACTGGCCCACCAGAAAACCAGAGGATCTTCCGGTGGGCTGAGGCTCTGATACCAAAATGGGCCCCAAAGATCCAGTAGGAAAAAGGCCATTTGACTGCCTTTTCTGTGATTCAAAACCCATTAAACTTTATTGATGATATAGGGGTTGGACCTTGAGAATAATTTCCTCTGGTGGGCCCAAGGAACCAGTACCTGACACAGGAGGTGAACCAGGTGAACCAGACCTAAATAAACACATCACTAAATTGTTAGATGAAATCTAGAAAATTTACTAGACTTCCAATGTGTTAGGACTTTGCTGATTGTGATCTTATCTGTGACCCTTGCAGTTAATCTGGTGTCATCCATAGTACAGAAATTTCATTTTGTTATTAGTGTCGCTAAAGACTTTAATAGCATCATCTTCATACACATCTGCAGTAGTCCATTAAAACAATGAAACATCTCTTCATACGACACATCAATAGGATTCAAAAGGTCTACAAAATGTCAAATCATGTGACCAGTAAAAATCTATCTATCTATAGAATGTAGAGAATAGCTTAGAATGAATACTAAATTAAAAAATTCCTTTGGTGTGTTCTATAAAATGTTTTAGGACTCAAAAGAGATGTTTCTCAAACCCAGTGTCAAAATAAGGCCTCATGCACACGAACATATTTTCTTTCCCTGTCCGTTCCGTTTTTTTTTTGCGGACTGTATACGGACCCATTCATGTCAATGGGTCCGCAAAAAAAAATGGAAGTTACTCCATGTGCATTCTGTTTCCGTATGTCCGTATTTCCGTTTCGCAAAAAAATAGAACCTGTCCTATTATTGTCCGCATTCTGGACAAGAATAATACTGCTCTATTAGGGGCAAGTTGTTCTGTTCCGCAAAATACGGAATACACACGGAAGTCATCCATATTTTTTGCTGATATTTTTGGGGCGGACCGCAAAATACATACAGTCGTGTGCATGAGGCCTAAGATTGATCCACCAGAGTATCAGAGAGTCCACCAGCAAAATGGTATATGACAAAATTTGAGACTTTTTTACATCTCAAAACCAATCTACAGGGCTTCATAACATCCCCCATCTGTGTTTTAGTTTTGGTGCTGATTACTAAGCTACTATGTCATTTTATGGCGTTGTTTTTGGTGCAGATTTTGTGAAGTATATTGTTTTGGGGTTCTTATTTTATGCAAAAATAAGTAAATAAATAAAAGAAAATGAATACTATTTGAGTTTTTTTTACCTTATGTTAGTATTTCACACAATTTTCAGTTATTTAAACGGGAAAGAGCTAGATTCACATTGCGCATTAGCATACTCTGGAAGAAGTCGAATGAAGTTCGGGTGGTGGGATTCTAATCTCTGAAATGCCATGAAAACATTCATGTTTGTCACTATAATACAAGGCAACTTTTGACAAGCTTAAAGTGCCACCAAACTTTTAAAAAGCTTTTGATATGTTATTGCGACATATAAAAGGTTTTGATCAGGGGGGAGTCTGAGTGCTGAGACCTAGTATTGGTCGAGCACCATAGTGCTCAGGTGTTCGTGTCGAACACATTGGAATGCTCGAGTGCTCTACCGAGCTCCCAAGCACAATGGAAGTCAAAGGGAGAACCTGAGCATAAAACCAGGCACCCCCTGCTCTGAAGAGGGGAGTGTGTCTGGTTCATAAGAAAAGGTCAGAAATTGATAGAAACACCAAAATGGTTTGGGAACAGCATAGGGAGGATGTCTGGATGCATCTTGGACACCCAGGTCGCTGCTGGGAACGATGTCGTCCGAGTAGTACGCCACTTTTACTGACTGACAATAATATGCACAAAACCTTCTTTCCTGTATATTTACTTACAAAAATTACAAGGAAGAGGCACTCCGATACAACCTGTATGTCACATAATGGAGGGCCTCATTCACATTGTGGTACAATTGTTCAGGTAGTGGAACTCCTACACTCATAAAGCCTATGCACTAAGTGAAAGGGCTTCCAAAAATTACAAAGAACCGGCACTCCAATACAACCTTTATTACACATAAAGGAGGGCATCATACACCCTTGAAAAATTATGATTGATGGCCTGCTGGTGACCCTCAAAGACATTAGGAGAAAGGGCATGCTGGTGACCCTCTAAAACATTACGGGCAAGGGCCTGCTGCTGAGCTGACCATCTAAAACATTAGGGGTGAGAGTCTGCTGCAGAGCTGACCCTCTAAAACATTAGAGGCAAGTGCCTGCTGCTCATCTGAACATCGAAAAAATTATGAGTGAGCGCCTGCTGGTGAGCTGACCCTGTAAAACAATATGGGCGAGGGCCTGCTGGTGAGCTGACCCTCAAAAACATTACATGCGAGGGCCTGCAGGTGAGCTGACCCTTTAAAAGATTGTAGGTGAGGGCCTGCTAGTGAGTTGACCCTCTAAAACATTACATGCGAGGGCCTGCAGGTGAGAAGACCCTCTAAAAGATTGTAGGTGAGGGCCTGCTGGTGAGCTGACCCTCTAAAACATATGCGAGGGCCTGCAGGTGAGCTGACCCTATAAAGATTGTACATGAGGGCCTGCTGGTTAGCTGATCTAAAACAGGGATGCTCAACCTGCGGCCCTCCAGCTGTTGTAAAATTACAACTCCCACCATGCCCTTCTGTAGGCTGATAGCTGTAGGCTGTCCAGGAATGATGGTAGTTGTAGTTTTGCAACAGCTGGAGGGCCGCAGGTTGAACATGCCTGAGCTAAAACATTACATGCGAGGGCCTGCAGGTGAGCTGACCATCTAAAAGATTGTAGGTGAGGGCCTGCAATCTTGGGTCTGTAAAGTTTTAGGAATTTAGCGCAGTTTGCACTAAAAATATATATTGCTGCTGCCACACACAACAATAAAAGGACTTTTGGGTCTGTAAAGTTTAGCAATTTAGCGCAGGTTGCGCTAAAAATATACAGTATATTGCTACTGCCACACACAACAATAGTCCTTTAAAGGACTTTTGGGTCTCTGACAAGTTTTTCTACTGAAAAAAAGAAAATGTCATTGCCTACACTTTCTTTCCCTTTTTCAGCACAGCTCTACCCTGACTAACACTGAGCTGAACAGGTGTCATTGGGTGCTATATAGCACCCGATGGCGCGTTCCGGCCAGCCAATCACTGTAATGTCAGTAACCAACATGGCTACGGCATTACAGTGAAGGGCAGTACTTACCAGCATGTTTATTGGCTGCGCAGCAGCCAACAAATGTGCGGGGATAAGACTCGAGCATTGCGCTCAATCACATGCAGTATTCGGCCGAACTGGTGTTCAGCCAAGCATGCTCGATCAACACTACTGAGACCCCCACTATTCGCTAGAATGCAGCGAGAGAAGCGTTCACCTAGCACTCTGTCCTCTGTGTAGCAGACGGAATCAAGACAGGCTCATAGACTTTTGTGCATTATATAGGTAAGTGACATCTCAGACAAAGTTTCATCTTTAGTTTGAAACACATTGTATTTTTGTAGCTTTTTTGACAGTGATCTACCAAAATTTCCACAATTAAGAACTCACATAGAGTTACCATCTGTTTGTAAAACTGTGATCGATTCGCAGTGATTCCCCCTCCCCCCCAAAAAAGGTGGTAAAATCTGATACGTAATCTCCATTTCAATATACTATATCTCCTTGTCCGCACTGTTTTTTCCCCCACAGTTGCATACAGAACTGTCCAGTTTCTGTCAGGTTACATGGGGAATGTAGGAGAACAGCTATTTTCAAGTCCAGTTTCTCTGTTAGTTTGAGGTTCAGCTGTTTTTGACTACTCTAGGGTGACAGAGTTCCTGTGTCACTTTGTCTTTTTTTCTTTTTTGGTCAGTATCTCATAACGTCTCTTTTCAGCAGTTGATTTTTTTACTACTCTAAAGCCCTAAAGGACTGCAGTATTTTTTTTTTTTAGAATCACATTCTCTCCCATCTCAGCAATGGAGGCTTGTAACTTCTTCAAAGATGTTATAGGTGACTTTGTGATCTTTTAATTGTTATGAAAGGCACCTGACCAAATAGGGAGGGTGTACAGGGACTGGTCCCCCTTCCCCTTCACCAGGTCCCCTATCCTTGTTTGTAGGGCCCATTGGTATTTGTCATGGTTTTGGTGCCTGGGGGGTTAATGGTCTCATCCTGCAGTGCAGGAAGGGGCGTGCTGCATAGGTACCCTTTATAAGCCCCTGTGTCTCCTCCTTCTTCCTCAGTGCTTTTCCTTAGTATATCACCAAAGTATTTTGAATGTTTTTTGTGGGGTAATTTTTAATCAGAAGACGGATCCATTTGTGACTTTAAGGGCATCTGTCAGACAATTTGTACTGGATGACCTGTTACATGTTTGCTTGGCAGCTGAAGGCATTTGCACTGGTCCCATGTTCATATGTGCCTGCATTGCTGAGAAAAATGATTTTTACCATATGCAAATGAGCCTGTAGAAGCAATGGGTCGTTGCCATAACACCTAGAGGCAGGCTCGGACTGGCCCACTGGGGAGGCGGGGGATTCCTCGGTGGGCCCCCAGTCTCCTGCGCCTGAGATAAGATGGAGGAGTAATTATTTCTCCTTTCTCAGGAGAGATCATTATTGTAACCACTAGACGGCAGTATCGCACAGTTATGCAGCCTTCTACTGGTGTAGATTGTACAGGAGGCCCCGCAGTATCTTCTAGACAGTGTCGGACTGGGGTACTTAGGGCCCACCAGTGTAAAAGACTCCCCGTGTGCATTCCATGTCTGTATGTCTGCATGGCCGTTCTGCAAACTGATAGAACATGTCCTATTATTGTCGGCATTACAGAAAAGGACAGGACTGTTCTATTAGAGGCCGGCTGTTCTGTTCCGCATAATGTGGAATGCACACACCTGGTATCCATGTTTTGCGGATCCGCAATTTTCAGACTGCAAAACATCTAACGGTCGTGTTCATGAGCACTTACAGTGATAACAGAAATATTAAAGATGAAGTGTGATGGTAGACACAGCAAAATGCACAAACATTCATGTTGCGCGAATTTACACATAAATGGATATCCTGCACTTAACTCAGTCAGAAACAAGACATATGCAGCGCACACCAATCACTCATTTGACACATGTGGCACACAAGAAACTTATACGTGGCTCACATGTCACATACTGCACATACACCACTGATACATAGAACATACTGTATATAGCGCACACCAATCACTCATTTGACACATGTGGCACACAAGAAACTTATACGTGGCTCACATGCCACTGATGCATATCATATGTCACATACTGCACATACACCACTGATACATAGAACATATATATCACATACCAATCACACATAGGAAACATGCAATGCACACACCAAGACATTTATGCATAACCCTTGTGACACAGTGAGAGGTTTTGTCTGGGAAAACAGGTATTTTCCTCCAAGCATGTTCTGCTGGGATGATTTACAGCCAGGTGTCAAATACCGGACGGGATTTTAAATGTCGGTCTGGATTTTGGCAGCACCTGGCTGTCCTTAAATAGGCAGCTGGGCTCAAAAGCCATGATCTGGGAGTCTTGTGTCTGGATGAAGGCTTGTTACCTGTTTAGCGTGAAACCAGGTTGGTGCTGCTATCAGCAAGGACTCTTTGAGGCAGAATTGCCACATGGTGTGAATTACCACCAACACCGCAAGGTGACTTTTTGTTTGAATATGACTGCTTGTTTTGTCACTTGCCTAAAGTGTAAATAAAACACTGAACTGTTTGATCCAAAGAACTTGTTGTTGCCTCTATACTGCATCCGCTAATCCTTTCTACCAGAGCGAAACCCCACAATATATAATATATAAAGCAGAGTGTATGTGTGTATGTCCGCTAACGGTATCTGCACCGTCGCACTTATAATCACGAAATTTGTCCTGAAAGGTTTTAGACCGGGTCTCAGCTCTCTAGCATGTACCATTCTTGAGAAAATCCACAAAAATGTATTAGCCTAATCAAATGACCCTTATCAGTCAATAGAAGCTTGCAGACCCTTAGTCTGCAAATACACACAGTTGTACACCAGGTTTCCATAACAACCCAGCCATTTTTCTTCACTGTTGTAGGTCAGCTTTAAAGGGGCAGGGTGCTATGGATGACACTGTTAATGGAGCCGAGTGCTGTGGAGGTCACTGTTCAGGGGTCAGGTAGGGTGGCTTTTCAGGCCACCCTCAAAAGACGGACTAAAAAAAAACGCCCCCAGGTCCTGCTAAGCCACGTTCCCTCCCACTCCGCAGCCGACATGGATTGAAAATATGAAGGTAAAAATCAACTTCTGTCAGCTGCAGGGTTGGGAGGGAGGGTGACTTTCTGCCTGCAGCTCACACTCAGACAGCACAGTGCTGTTGTCTGAGAGTGAGCTGTTCAAAAGGACATCCCTGTATCCATCCAGGCCCTGTGCCAGACAGAGGACAGGGAGTCTGAAAGCAGGACTGTCTGGACTAAAACCGGACCTCTGGCCACCATAGGTGCAGGCTGCTGTGGAGGTCACAGTTAGGCCTCTTTCACACGGGCGTCAGTTTTTTTGCCCAGATAAGAGCCGGGTGTGTTGCGGGAAAATGCGCGATTTTTCCGCGCGAGTGCAAAACATTGTCATGCGTTGCACTCGCGTGAGAAAAATCGCGCATGTTTGGTACCCAAACTCGAACTTCTTCACAGAAGTTCGGGCTTGGGATTGATGTTCTGAAGATTGTATTATTTTCCCTTATAACATGGTTATAAGGGAAAATAATAGCATTCTGAATGCAGAATGCATAGTAAAACAGCGCTAGAGGAGTTAAAAAAATAAAATAAAATAATTTAACTCACCTTAGTCCACTTGATCGCAAAGCCGGCATCTCCTTGTGTCTCCTCTGCGCTGAACAGGACCTGGGGTGAGCTGCTGCATTAAATACCGGTTAAGGACCTTTGATGACGTCACTCCGGTCATCACATGGTACGTCACATGATCTTTTACCATGGTGATTCACCATGGTAAAAGACCATGTGATGACCGTAGTGACGTCATCAAAGGTCCTTAAGCGGTATTTAATGCAGCAGCTCACCCCAGGTCCTGTTCAGCGCAGAGGAGACACAAGGAGATGCCGGCTTTGCGATCAAGTGGACTAAGGTGAGTTAAATTATTATTATTTTAACCCCTCTAGCGCTGTTTTACTATGCATTCTGTATTCAGAATGCTATTATTTTCCCTTATAACCATGGTATAAGGGAAAATAAAAATGATCGGGTCTCAATCCCGATCGTCTCCTAGCAACCGTGCGTGAAAATCGCACCGCATCCGTACTTGCTTGCGGATGCTATGCGATTTTCACGCTTCTCATTCACTTCTATGGGGCCTGCGTCGCGTGAAAATCGGACAATATAGAGCATGCTGTGATTTTCACTCAACGCACAAGTGATGCGTGAAAATCACCGCTCATGTGCACAGCCCCATAGAAATGAATGGGTCAGGATTCAGTGCGGGTGCAATACGTTCACCGCACGCATCGCACCCGCACGGAAAACTCGCCCGTGTGAAAGGGGCCTTAAGGTCACTATGGAGGTCAGTGTTTAGGGGCAGATTGCTGTAGAGGGTGCTTTAGTTGTTGCTGTTAGGGGGCAGGCCGCTGTGGAGGTCACTGTTAAAGGGACAGGGTACTGTAGATGTCACTGTTATAGTAAATACTGTCTATATCTTTTAACGACACAAAAACATTAAATTAAATAGACTAAAAATACCTGTGCAAAGCCGGGTCCTTCTGCTAAGCCGGGTCCTTCTGCTAAAATATATATATATATATATATATATATATATATATATATATACACACAGTACAGACCAAAAGTTTGGACACACCTTCACATTCAAAGAGTTTTCTTTATTTTCAAGACTATGAAAATTGTAGATTCACACTGAAGGCATCAAAACTATGAATTAACACATGTGGAATTATATACATAACAAAAAAGTGTGAAACAACTGAAAATATGTCATATTCTAGGTTCTTCAAAGTAGCCACCTTTTGCTTTGATTACTGCTTTGCACACTTTTGGCATTCTCTTGATGAGCTTCAAGAGGTAGTCACCTGAAATGGTCTTCCAACAGTCTTGAAGGAGTTCCCAGAGATGCTTAGCACTTGTTGGCCCTTTTGCCTTTACTCTGCGGTCCAGCTCACCCCAAACCATCTTGATTGGGTTCAGGTCCGGTGACTGTGGAGACCAGGTCATCTGGCGCAGCACCCCATCACTCTCCTTCATGGTCAAATAGCCTTTATACAGCCTAGAGGTGTGTTTGGGGTCATTGTCCTGTTGAAAAATAAATGATGGTCCAACTAAGCGCAAACTGGATGGAATAGCATGCCACTGCAAGATGCTGTGGTAGCCATGCTGGTTCAGTATGCCTTCAATTTTGAATAAATCCCCAACAGTGTCACCAGCAAAGCACCCCCACACCATCACACCTCCTCCTCCATGCTTCACGGTGGGAACCAGGCATGTAGAGTCCATCCGTTCACCTTTTCTGCGTCACACAAAGACACAGTGGTTGGAACCAAAGATCTCAAATTTGGACTCATCAGACCAAAGCACAGATTTTCACTGGTCTAATGTCCATTCCTTGTGTTCTTTAGCCCAAACAAGTCTCTTCTGCTTGTTGCCTGTCCTTAGCAGTGGTTTCCTAGCAGATATTCTACCATGAAGGCCTGATTCACACAGTCTTCTCTTAATAGTTGTTCTAGAGATGTGTCTGCTGCTAGAACTCTGTATGACATTGACCTGGTCTCTAATCTGAGCTGCTGTTAACCTACAATTTCTGAGGCTGGTGACTCGGATGAACTTATCCTCCGCAGCAGAGGTGACTCTTGGTCTTCCTTTCCTGAGGCGGTCCGCATGTGAGCCAGTTTCTTTGTAGCGCTTGATGGTTTTTGTGACTGCACTTGGGGACACTTTCAAAGTTTCCCCAATTTTTCGGACTGACTGACCTTCATTTCTTAAAGTAATGATGGCCACTTGTTTTTCTTTACTTAGCTGCTTTTTTTCTTGCCATAATACAAATTCTAACAGTCTATTCAGTAGGACTATCAGCTGTGTATCCACCTGACTTCTCCACAATGCAACTGATGGTCCCAACCCCATTTATAAGGCAAGAAATCCCACTTATTAAACCTGACAGGGCACACCTGTGAAGTGAAAACCATTTCAGGTAACTACCTCTTGAAGCTCAACAAGAGAATGCCAAGAGTGTGCAAAGCAGTAATCAAAGCAAAAGGTGGCTACTTTGAAGAACCTAGAATATGACATATTTTCAGTTGTTTCACACTTTTTTGTTATGTATATAATTCCACATGTGTTAATTCATAGTTTTGATGCCTTCAGTGTGAATCTACAATTTTCATAGTCATGAAAATAAAGAAAACTCTTTGAATGAGAAGGTGTGTCCAAACTTTTGGTCTGTACTGTATATATATATATATATATATTCTTGACTGTCAAGTGTCAATATGAACCATATGTGAAAGGCTTACGCTGGGTTCACACCTGAGCGTTTTACAGCGCGTTCCTACGCGCTGTAAAACGCACAACAGGCAAGAACCAATGATTCCCTATGGGAATGGTTCTCACCTAGGCGTTTTACAGCGCGTACGATCGCGCTGTAAAACGCCCGACGCTCAAACAAGTGCTTGAGCTTCTTTTTGGGCGTTTGTCGCGCGTTCCCGCACATAGATATTCGGGAACGCGCGACAATGTGTGCACCCCTATCTCTGTATGCGCGATTGTAAACGCCCGTACAATCGCGCATACAGAGCGCTCGTTTCAGAACGCTCAGGTCTGAACCCAGCGTTAGAGTGTCCTACAATATAGGAGCTATGCAGGAGAGGCTTAAAGGCTATGTACACCTTACAGGGCAATTTTTTATGATTGCATTTTACTCATTTTGGGCTAAAAATTATTTTTACAATTTGTCTTTCATTAAAAATATTCTGTCACAAAGGGCTAATTATCTAGCTGTGTGAATGGTACTTTCACTTTGTCCAGCCATCTAAACCTTATATCTAAATTACTAAAAGGTCATAAACATGTATTTAGGCTAAACTTCCTCAAACTTTCCCATTCCTATTTTTGGGACGTTAGAAGGCTTAGAAGCAAATCTTAAAATTTTTAAGAACATTTCAAAACCCCAATTTTTTCAGGACCAGTTCAGTTATGAAGTCACTTTCTGGGGCTTACATATTAGAAACCACCTATAAATCACCGAACATTTTGAGAAACTACACCCCTCAAGCTATTCAAAATTGATTTTACAAACTTTGTTAACCCTTTAGGTGCCCCACGAGAATTAAATGAAAATGGGAATAAAATTTTAAAATTTCCCTTTTTTTTTAGCAATTTCTATTACCCTGAATCAGGAGTTTACAGAAACTGCCCATGAGTGCATGCTTCAGAGAGGAAGGATCACCATATGGCTTTTGGAGAGCAGATTTTGCTGGAATGGTAATTGAGAGCTAGGTCGCATATGAAGATACCCTGAGGGGTCCCTACAGTGGAAACCTCAAAAAAGTGACCCCATTCTGCAAACTACAACCCTCAAGGAATATTTCAAGGTTTGTAGTCAGCACTTTGACCCATCAGGCGTTTCACAGAATTAGGAAAAGCTTGGCTGTGAAAATGAAAAATTTAAAAAATATTTTCCAGAAAAAGTTGCTTTATACCCACATTTTTCACTTTCACAAGGGGTAACAGGACAAAATCCACCCCATATTTTGTTCCCCATGTCGCATTAAATAAATTTCTGAGGTCCCCAGAAATTAAAAACCCCAACAACTGACCCCATTTCGGAAAGAGCTCCCCCGTACAAACATTTTAAGTGGTGGAAAGGGCACTTTTGACCTAACAGTTGTCTCACAGAAAAAAATATGTAGTGGTTGTTGGAAAGTGGATATGCAAGCAGAGTGGACTAAGGCCTCTCGCACACGAACATTTTTTTTTTTCATTTGCGTTCCGTATACGGAACCATTCATTTCAAAGGATCATTCCGTTTCCGTATTTTCGTTTTTCCGTACCGTTCAAAGATCGAACACGTCCTATTATTGTCCGCATAAAGGACAAGGATAGTACTGTTCTATCAGGGGCCAGCTGTTCCATTCCGCAAAAATCGGAATGCACATGGACTTTATCTGTAATTTTTACGGATCCATTTTTTGCAGACCGCAAAATACTGAAAAAGCCATATGGTCGTATGGTCGTATGCAAGAGGCCTAAATCTGAGATATAAAGTGGAAATATTACAGGGAGCGTAAAGGATGAAATTAAATGAATACTCCATGGATGTGTGGTAGATTCTGAAACACTCCTTCATCCACAGGCCAGATTTTTCAGGGCAGGTTTCGCAGTGGTAAATTACGTCTTTCCTTATCCCCCTTTTGGAACACACCCTGCATCTTTTTTGGGTCCTTCCCTTACTTGCTGTCTGGGGGACTTGACCTGGAAAATGTTGCCGTGGTACAACACGGGTACCATGACTTTCAGAAGTACTAGGACCCTCCCGGCCTGGGTTTGAAAAATTAGGGCCTTGATAACCACCTCATTCGCCTGCAGAATGAAATAGCACGTACGCATTGCACATTGCCATCTGTACAGTGTGTAAGGCCAGCTTTTTGTACCACACTTTTGTTTTTCGTGTGGCACTGTAGGGCTTCAGAAGTTTATCTGAAAGATCCAACCCTCCCATGTGCCTATTGTATTCCAGGATGCAAACTGGTTTGGGAACAGTGGTAGTGGTACCACGTACAGGGGCAGGGGAGCTGGCATTAGTGTGAATGTTGGTCAGTACAAGGACGTCCCTCCTGTCATTGTACTTAACCACCAGCATGTTATCATGGAGGAGAGCCCTACTTTCACCCATTCTCAGTGGTTGCCCTACCAGGGATTTAGGGAGGCCTCTCTGATTTTTGCGCACTGTGCCGCAAGCCACAGTACCTCTGGACAGCAAGTCCCACACAATCTTCCCACTAACTCCTAGGATGGGGGGGCATTCTGGGGGTTCTATCCGGGAATCTTTCCCTTCATAAACACGGAACTTGTGGGTGTACCCGGAGCTACTCTCACAAAGTTTGAATACCTTTATGCCATACCTTGCCCGTTTTCTAGGCAGCTACTGGCGGAATCTAATTCTCCCTTTGAACAGTAATAGGTACTCATCTACGCTGACATTTTTATCGGGGTTGTACACCTCACCAAACTTTGTGCTGAAGTGGTCAATGGCAGGTCTAACTTTAACTTTTATCAGCCTGTTATACAGGAAAATGCCTAAATGCACATTTTTGACCTTCTGGTAGCATACGTAAAGTAAATGCACATAAAACCCCTTTTGCAGTGGGACACTTCATCTCTAAATAGTGGAAGACAAAATCCTCAAATGACTTTACCAAATTTCTAAACGACTGTACCAGCTGAATTCAAAGATGTCTTAAACACAAGTACAGTTCTGAATCCCTTAGGACAATTTTGCCCTTCTCATTAATGATATATTCAGCTCATCACTGTCTGTTTCAGCAACATCTCAATATAATGTTTTCTGATGTACTGTAGGCTCAGAAATGACTATAGCAATTAACTCTTCCCTGTGGTTTCTATCTACATTTAACAGATGCCTCTTGAAGTGAAGTATCAATTGGATGTTTGCAATGCTTGCAGATTACAACAAGTTTAATGGATAAAATATTACCATCATTAATACTATGTATTTAAAGAATCATGTTACTCAGAAAGAAGGAACATGGTCATTTGTAGAAAACCTATCCACATTTTACATAATCCCAGCTCATGAATGTGACTCATTGAATGTTCTGCTTCTACACCCACTCATGGCCATTGATTGCATCTACGAATGAAACCCCCTGCAGCACCAAAAAAGTGCAGTCATAACTGCTTACATTGATTTCACACCAAAGTCAAATGTCCGAGGCAATAAATACAAAATGATGTCAAACAAAATCAGCTCTTCTGAGGCAAACTAATGATAATTTTGGAAGGACTTTCAAGTTTATGCAAAAGCCATTGTGTTAGCAAAACTTTCATGAGACTGTACAGAACTTTTCCCATGAAACACTGCAGACTTCTATGCGCCTAGAAAACAGAAGATCACATAGATAAATGACACCGGGTACCTTACTGACTCTGAGATACATCCACACAAATCAGAAATTGTAGCAGAAGATTCTATAGCCGATGTTCCTGGAAAAACTACACCAAAAAACGCATGTACCAATGCAAAGGGTGGTATCAGCTGGGGAGAACTGCCGCATAAAACGACATACTGCAGATTTTAAAATCTGCTCCTATGGTGGTTTTTGTAAGCTGTGTGTGGATAAGATTTCTTAGAATGTTCTCCTCTTTGCTTGTAATGTATAATGCTACAGATTTGCGCATGAAAATCCACGACAGCAAATCCACAGCTATTCAGTCATGTTTGAACTTAAAGGGAACCTGTCACCAGGATTTTGGGTATAGAGCTGAGGACATGGGTTGCTAGATGGCCGCTAGCACATCCGCACTACCCAGTCCTCATAGCTCTGTGTGCTTTCATTGTGGAAAAAAAATGATTTAATACATATGCAAATTAACCTGAGATGAGTCCTGTACGTGGGATGAGTCAGGGACAGGACTCATCTCAGGTTAATTTGCATATGTATGAAATAGTTTTTTTTTTCACAATAAAAGCACACAGAGCTATGGGGACTGGGTATTGCGGATGCGCTAGCAGCCATCTAGCAACCCATGTCCTCAGCTCTATACCCAAAATCCTGGTGACAGGTTCCCTTTAAAGAGGGTCTCACTTCAGCAAATGGCATTTATCATGTAGAGAAAGTTCATACAAGGCGCTTTCTACTGTATTGTGATTGTCCATATTGCCTCCATTGCTGGCTTGATTTATTTTCCTATCTCATTATACACTGCTTGGGGGTTACAACCACCCTGGAATCCAGCAGCGGTGGCCGTGCTTGCACACTACAAGAAAAAACTACAGCTTTTAACATCCAAAGGGACTCACAAAGGTCACTGCATGCAGCACAGCAGCTGTGCCGCATGTCAACATGGCGGAGACCAGAACATGGAGACAATGGAAACAGTATGGAGGACTGGAGCAGCGGGGAACAGGTATGAACTTTCTGTTTAAAGAGACAGATTGCTGGAACTTGACAAAATATCATTACTCCCGAAGAATCCCTTTAAGAACCAGAATTAATTAATAACGAAGCGCGTTAAATTAGGTCTATTCCGGCCTGCAGTTAAACTTCAGACAGAATGTATCTTGGTGTACATCACTGTGCAGTGCAGCAATACTGTATGCATAACTAGTCCTTTCTGGTAGCAAAACTGTGCGTCAGAATGACAGGCAGGTCAGATAAATGGATACGCGCATCATCGTACAGGACACCAACATTCCTAGCTAACCCCTGCTAAACAAAAAAAAAAGCATACAGCATCCTTCAGTAAACCCCAAAAAATAAAAAAAATGCTGCACACCCATATCCCAATGACTCTTTAGTAGAACAACATAAGGACATGGAGGCAGCACCAATAAATTAGTGGAGAAAAAAACTTTCTTTAAAATACATGTTGTGGCAGTGCAACCCCTCTGTTAGCTATAGAATTATTTTTCGTCTAGTTTAGGCCTCTTTCACACTACAGTATGGCTATTTCAGTGTTTTGTGATCCGTTTTTCACAGATCCGTTGTTCTGTTTTTTTGTTTCCGTTGTGTTTTCGTTCCATTTTTTCTGTATGGCATATACAGTATTCAGTAATTACATAGAAAAAATTGGGCTGGGCATAACATTTTCAATAGATGGTTCCGCAAAAACGGAACGGATACGGAAGAATGTGTTCCGTATGTGTTCCGTTTTCTTTGCGGACCCATTGACTTGAATGGAGCCACGGAACGTGATTTGCGGGCAAATTTAGGACATGTTCTATCTTTCAATGGAATGGAAAAACGGAAATACGGAAACGGAATCCATACGGAGTATATTCAGTTTTTTTGCGGAAAAATTGAAATGAATGGTTCAGTATACGGACCGTATACGGAACGCAAAAAACGGCCAGCAAAACGGGAAAAAAAATCAGTGTGAAAGAGGCCTTATGCCTAGTTCACACGAACGTATATCGTTTTTTGCGGTCCGTTTTTCACAGATCCGTTGTTCCTTTTTTGAGTTCCGTTGTGTTTGTTTCCTTTCCGTTTTTCTGTTCCGTTTTTCCGTATGCCATGTACAGTATACAGTAACTACATAGAAAAAATTGGGCTGGGCATAACATTTTCAATAGATGGTTCAGCAAAAACTGAACGGATACGGAAGACATACGGATGCATTGCAGACTCATTTACTTGAATGGAGCCACGGAACGCGATTTGTGGGCAATTATAGGACATGTTCTATCTTTCAACGGAACGGAAAACGGAAATACGGAAACAGAATGCTTACGGAACACATTCCGTTTTTAATGCGGAACCATTGAAATGAATAGTTCCGTATACGGACCGTATACAGAATACAAAAAAATGGCCCGTACACTCACAAAAAAACAATCGTATGAACTAGGCCTTAGGCCTCATGCACACGACCGTTGTTTGCTTCCACGTCCGTTCTGCCGATTTTAGCGTTTCAGGTGCGGATCTATTCATTTCTACGGAGCTGTTAAAAATGCGGATAGTGCACCGTTTTCCATCCGCGTCCGTGATCCCAGTCCATCAAAAAAATATAACCTGTCCTATTATTTCCGGGGAAAACGGTTCACGGACCCATTCAAGTCAATGGGACCGCTAAAAAACGCGAAGGCACACAAGATTATCATTTGCATGGCAAACTTGTCTTAGACTTTTTTTTACATTCCTTTATGTCTGGTGGTCCTCCAAAAATAAAGGAAGATACACAGAAACAAAAACTGAAACGGATCACGGAACAACAGAACCCCATTTTGCGGAAAAGAACACAACAACGGGCATGTGCATGAGTCATTAGGCTTAGTTTGCACTTCACTCATTTGGTCAGTTATTCTCATCAGTTTCTGTCAGTCCAAAGCAGGTGTGGGTCAAAACCACAGACCAGGTGCAGATCTATTTATGATATCTAATCTGAAAGTAGGCTTGGCTCATGAATTTGCCTCACAATAAGTGATGGAAATAACTGACCAAATAACAGAAGTGTGAACTCAGCCTTACAGGTCAGTGTTAGCATCAGCTCTAATTTATCAGCGTGGGGTGGACTTAACCGTGCAGTGGCCCAAGGTTCAAGTAGTGGCCCCTTGACAGTGGGTAGGGTGTGAGCCGTTAGACTGTGTTCACTGTTTATTTTTACGTTCTTCTGACCTAGCAGAAGAACAGCCTTAATAAAGCAGATCCTGTAGTTTCAGCATGCGCCTTCAGACCATCAGTATTTGGTCACCATTTGATTAGTATTGGTAAGGCTAAAACAGGAGTGGGTCCACGCCTTCAGACCATCAGTATTTGGTCACCATTTGATTAGTATTGGTAAGGCTAAAACAGGAGTTGATCCACGTGATGGAAATATTTGCATGTCTTCTGTGTTTTGGACCCACCCCTACTTTTGGCTTCCAAATCATGATCAAATCCTGATGCAAAATACTGATAGTGTAATAGAGGCCTCAGACTGAATGCGCATTAGTTTTGCCCATTTGCATCTGAAATTGGTTTATTCAGATAGGAAAGAAGGTCTGCATACAGGACTTAAATGGCCTTTATCACACGGTCAGTATTTGGTTAGTTTTTGGCATCAGTATTTGATCAGTATTGATAAGGCAAAAACAGAAGTAGGTCCAAACCAGAGATAGTGATGGAAATATTTGCATGTCTTCCATGTTCTGGACCCACTCCTGCTTTTGGCTTCCAAATCATGACCAAATCCTGATGCAAAAAACTGACCGTGTGATAGAGGCCTTATGGACGTTCAAACGACAGAAACTGTTTTTTTTTTTTTTTCTGTTCTTCTGATGGATCAGAAGAATGGAAAAATAAACGGTGATGTTAAAACGTCCAAACAGGGACACTAGTAGCCCTGTATCAGACTGGTGAGGGTGGCAACAGCATGAATAGTCACAATTGTCTCCCCAGAACAGAGTGGCTGCCCAGTAGTCTAGAAGCTCTTGGATCTGGGGTGGCAGGGTGCAGTCCAAGTATGCCACCACTTGCTGGTACAGGTTCTGCTCCATGTCCTGCTGCTGCTGGGTGGTTTCTTCAGTAGTCGGGTGAAGAAAAGTGCTCATTAGAGGCTCAAAACTTAAGTTGCTGTTGATGGAGCTGGTGCTGCACCTGCCCCTTCCCCTCTAGCAATCATAGCAGTGGAGCGTGATCTCAGAGGGTCCCCCTGGTTAGAGCTTTGCAAGGATGGGGTGATGGGTTGCGTAGGCAGTGACCAACCGACTCCATAGTAGTTGAGTTTTTCCTCCATCTCAGAAGGTGTAAAAAAAAAGCCCCCATTTGGACCGGTAGCTAGGGTTTAACATTGTAGAGAGTCAGCATTCATCCCACTGCCTAATGGTGATAATGCGGCTGTCACTACGCAAGCAAGTCAACATGCATCTGGCCATTCACACAAGGGACTACCTGCCTCCATCCCCACTGCATAATGCCACAGTCTATCGGCATCATCTGCATCATCTTTGTCATCGCCCTCTGGCTCCTCCTGTTCCTCTCCTGTACCTTGGGCAGATAAACCACCTAGGTTTGTATAGAATTCCTCTCCTTGTTCTCATCCTCCTCCTGTACCAGTTTACCCTCTGCAGGGCTCAGGTGAACATGAGATGTAGGCTTCATGTCTTCTGTCCACTCGCCAGTAAGATCAGCATCCCCTCCAGGACATGAAGGAGTGGAATTACATCATTCTTTTCATAGTCCTGGTGACTGACAAATAAAGTGGCCTCCTCAAAAGGGCCTGAGCAAACAGCAGATGTCACGCATGAGCTGCCATTGTCTAACGTCAAAGTTACACTGGGGAGTAGTCCTGTCCGTCTGCATCATCAAGAAATCGGTCATGGGTTTCCTCTGCTTATACAGTTGGTCCAACATGTGGAACATGGAGTTCCAACATGTGGAAATGTTGCATTTGAGGCGACTTAGAGGAAAACCATTCTACCTTTGCAGCTCAAGAAGGGCGTGATTTGCATGGTAAGAGTGTCTGAACTGCATGCACAGTTTCCTTGAAATTTTAAAGCTGTCTTGCAGTTGGGTGGAAGACATCAGGAACCGGGAGACAACCCGATTGAAGATGTGCACCATGCAGGGCGCATGATTCAGCCCTCCCTGATGCAGCACAGACAGGATGTTCTTCCCATTATCGGTGACCATGGCTCCTATATTTAGCTGACGAGGAGACAGCCAGGATTAGATTTCTTAGTTGATGATGCTGAGCAGTTCCTCCCCAGTGTAACTCTGTTCACCCAGGCTGACCAGGTGCAGAGCCATGTGATAATGCCATGCTTTGCATATGTGGTATGCTTGAGGACTATTTTGAACTGTGCCTACAGTGGAGGCTGAGGACAAGGTGGAGGATGAGGAGGCAGAGGAGGACATTGCTCTGTGTGCCGGGGCTGGAACCACATTTACCTAGTGGTCTGTAAAGGAAATATATTGCCCTTGTCATAGTTACAGCTCCATATTTCAATGCTGGCATAAACTGTACCAGACACCGACAGGCTCAAGGACTGGCCCACCTTCTGCTAAACATACGTGTGCAGGGCTGATACAGCTTTTTAGAGACCTTGGGTGGATAAGTACACGACATGGAAAGGGAGGGGACTGTATTACCAGCAACTTGGCAAGGTGCTTGTTCAGCTTCTGCTCCCTTGGATGAGTGCACACATACTGTTGTCTCTTTGCAATCATCCCGGTGATCGATTGTTGGTGAAATACGTGACAAGGAGTAGGAAGAGAAGAAGTATCAAGAGCAATAGACGACGGGAAGGAACAAAAGCTTCCTTCTGCTGAGGTTGAGGAGCCCTGATTGCTGAAGAGCAAGTCAACCATTCCAGTTCAGCTGGATTGTTGGTCAAACATGACCAGAACATCACAGTAGCAGCTCTGGCTTGTTGCCATGGCTGCTGCTACTACCACCCCTTTTTCTGCTGCTGCTTGCACCTGCTACAGATTTTTTTTTTGCCACTGCCTGTTCTTTTTGAGAGACCGTGCAACTGTCTGTTGGCCATAGTATACAGTAACTGAATCAGTAATGTAACAGATTAAGTATAACTGGCGCAACCAATGAAATAGGTAAACGTGCCTATATATTAGACTGCCTGTTGACAATAAGTCTGATGCCCAGTAAGTTTATGTATAACAGTACAAATTAACTATTAATGGTGCAGCAGATTAAATAGGCAAATGCAACTATATGTTAGACTGTCTGTTGACAATGAGTCTGAGGCACAGTAAGTCCAGGTAGAACAGAACAGATTAATAATTAATGGCGTAGCAGATGAACAAAATACAGAGGGCGATTACACTGAGCCTGCACTGTCCCTGCATTCTCCCTATGTTCTCCCTATTCTCTCCCTTTAGTGTCTGAAAACTTCCTCTACATTTTCCCTACACTGTCCCTGCTCTGTCCCTATCCATTATTCTACAATTAAAAGATTGCTTAAAGACTGTCCCTAGCACTAACCATGTCTCTCCCTATGCACAGTTCACAGTAAAATGGTGACGCCCGCTTGGGATGAGGCTTGTTGCATGGCATTATGGGTCATATCTCGTTCCCAAGCTTCTTACTTTCAGTATGTAACACGTGTAGCCACCATTTAAGAAAAGAAAATTATTTGTTACAATAAAATTTTTCTTAAAATTCTGATCAAATTCAATTTGTTTCACTTTGATTCGCTGAACACTAGTCATTATCTGATCGGAGGGGGTTAGCTATTTGAAGAGGAGGCAGCTCTTAATGCGAGCTCCGCTTCTTGGTCATTACACTACGCATCGTCTTTTGTTGAGCAGCGTGTAGTGTAATTATAATTACTCAACCCATTCAAGTGAATGAAGTGAGCACACGTCATTACACTGTGCCCTTCCGAGACGAAGTGCAGCGTAACGAACAGGAAGTAGTGCTTACATGGAGCACTGCCTCCTCTTTAAACAGCTGATCAGCGGGTGTGCTGGGTATCAGACCTCCACTGATCAGATATTGATGACTTATCCTGACAATAGTTCACCAGTAGTGTTGATTGAGCATGCTTGGCCGAACACCAGTTTGGCTCGAGCATCTCGATGCTCGGGACATGGAGTATTCGGCCAAATACCGCATGTGCTAAGCAGCCAATAAACGTGCAGGTAAGTTCTGCCCTTCACTGTAATGCCAAAGCCATGTTGGTTACTGGCATTACAGTGATTGGCTGGCCGAAACGTGTCATCGGGTACTATATAGCACCCGATGACACGTATTCGGCTCAGTGTTAGTCAGGGAGAACTGTGCTGAAGAAAGGAAAGATAAACTTGTCAGAGACCCAAAAGTCCTTTTAAGAACTATTATTGTGTGTGGCAGCAGCAATATATATTTTTTTGCGCAACCTGTGCTAAATTGCTAAAACTTTACAGACCCAAAAGTTCTTTTAACCCCTTAGTGAACAAGCCTGTTTGGGCCTTTATGACCAAGTGTTTTTCTTCCTTTTTTCATTGTCTCGTTCCAAGAGCTATAACTTTTTATTTTTTCATCTATATAGTTTTATGAGGGCTTGTTTTTTACGGGACAAGTTGTAGTTTTTAATGGCACCATTTTGGGGTACACATAACTTCTGATTAACTTTTATTAACTCTTTCTGGGAGGGAGATGGGGGAAAAATAGCAATACTGCCACTGCGTTTTTACATTATAAATTTTACGGCGTTCATTTTTCGGTACAAATAACACAATATCTTTATTCTCTGGGTCAGTACGATTACAGTGATACTAAATACTTATATATTTTTTTTTAAGTTTTACTACTTTTTTTTTCAATAAAACCCCTTTTATTAACCCCAAAAAAATTATTTTGCATTGCCACTTCACAAGACCCATAACTTTTTTTTTTTCCTATGGAGTTGTGCGAGGGCTTGATTTTTAAGGGACAACTTGTATTTTTCATTGGTATCATTTTGGAGTAAATTACGCTTTTTGATCGCTTGTTATTACGTCTTTTTCGGTGGAAACAAAGAATAAATTAGAAATTCTGTCTTTTTTTTGTTTTTTTTGTTTTGTTTTTTTACGGCGTTCACCATAGGGGATAATTTATGTAATATTTATGTAGTACGGGTCGTTACGGACACGGCAATACCAAACATATGGGGGATATTTTCTTTTGGCAATTTTTTTCATTGAAAAGTGTAATTTCAATGGAAAAAAAGCATATTTTTTTATTTTATGTAATTTTTTGTATTTAATAAATGTGTATTTTTTTCAATTTTTTTTTACTACTTAAAAGTCCCACAAGGGGACTATAATATACAGTATTTTGATTGCTTTTAAAATGTAATGCATTATCTCTATAATGCATTACATTTCAATAGCAATGCTATTCAAAGATTGACCAGCAGGCTGTGCCAGAGAAGCACAGCCTGCTGGAGATAACTGAAGACAGGCTCGGGGCCCTGATCGGAAGCAAGGTAAGCTTCCCAACACACCAGCACCCCGCGATCGCATTTTCGGGGTGCTGATGGGAGACAGAGGGAGTCTGCTCCCTCTGTCACCACTTTACATGCAGCGGGCGCCATTGCGCCCAGTCTAAGCGCCGTGCAGTGCTTAGACTGGACCGCCTTAAAAACGTGGCGGCCCAGCCTAAGGCCCCTTAGTGACCACCGTAAAAAGGCGTATGGGTGGTCACTAAGGGGTTAAGGACTATTGGTGTGTGTGGCAGCAGCAATATATATTTTAGCACAACCTTGCCTTAAATTGCCAAAACTTTATTGACCCAAAAGTCCTTTTAAAGGGTTTCTATCACTTCGCTGCACATATTTAGCTGTCAGACACTAGCGATCCGCTAGTGTCTGCTCTGCCCAACCATCCTAATATAATTGCTTTTGGGGCAGCCGTTTTGCTAAAAAAATAACTTTTATTAATATGCTAATGAGCCTCTAGGTGCTATGGGGGCGTCATTAGCACCTAGAGGCTCCGTCTACCTTCAGAAACTGCCGCCGCCCAGCGCGTCTCTCCAGCCCGTCTCTCCAGCCCGCCCATCTCCTCCTGAATGCGATCCTCCTTGTGAGCGCCTGTATTCGGCGCATGCGCAGTGAATGTCTGACAGCTTCCCTGCTCAGACATCTCCACTGCGCCTGTTCCTCGGAGCACTATGGCGTCATCGCGCAGGCGCAGTGGAGATGTCTGAGCAAGGAAGCGGTCAGACATTCACTGCGCATGCGCCGAATACAGGCGCTCACAAGGAGGATCGCATTCAGGAGGAGATGGGCGGGCTGGAGGGACGCGCTGGGCGGCGGCAGTTTCTGAAGGTAGACGGAGCCTCTAGGTGCTAATGACGCCCCCATAGCACCTAGAGGCTCATTAGCATATTAATAAAAGTTCTTTTTTTAGCAAAACGGCTGCCCCAAAAGCAATTATATTAGGATGGTTGGGCAGAGCAGACACTAGCGGATCGCTAGTGTCTGACAGCTAAATATGTGCAGCGAAGTGATAGAAACCCTTTAAGGACTGTTGTGGGTGGCAGCAATATCTATTTTTAGAGCATCCTGCGCTAAATAGTGTGCATCTCCTGTGTAACGTGTGCGCATCTCAAAAATATCAGTGACATTTAGTGTACTTTTTCCGTAGACGGTGTCCGCTGCGGACAGTGACATTAGCTGCGCTACATCTCCTGTGTAACGTGTGCACATCCAAAAAATATCAGTGACATCAAGTGTACTTTTTCCGAAGACGGTGTCCGATATGGACAGTGACATTACCTGGGGTACATCTCCTGTGTAATGTTTCCACCTCCAAAATGCCTGTGAATATGGGCAGAATTGTGGCTCAGTGGTTATCACTGGTGCCTTGCAGCGCTGTGGTCCTAGGTTCGAATCTGACCAAGGACAACATCTGCATGGAGTTAGTATGTTCTCCCCGTGTTTGTGTGGGTTTCCTCTGGGTACTCTGGATTAGGGATGAGCGAACTCGAACTGTATAGTTCGGGTTCGTACCGAATTTTGGGGTGTCCGTGACACGGACCCGAACCCGGACATTTTCGTAAAAGTCCGGGTTCGGGTTCGGTGTTCGTCGCTTTCTTCGCGCTTTTGTGACGCTTTCTTGGCGCTTTTTGAAAGGCTGCAAAGCAGCCAATCAACAAGCGTTATACTACTTGCCCCAAGAGGCCATCACAGCCATGCCTACTATTGGCATGGCTGTGATTGGCCAGAGCACCATGTGACCCAGCCTCTATTTAAGCTGGAGTCACATAGCGCCGCCCGTCACTCTGCTCTGATTAGCGTAGGGAGAGGTTGCGGCTGCGACAGTAGGGCGAGATTAGGCAGATTAACTCCTCCAAAGGACTTGATTAACTGATCGATCTGCAGCTGTGGATCATTGAGCTGCTGATCCTCAATTGCTCACTGTTTTTAGGCTGCACAGACCGTTTGTCAGTCACATTTTTCTGGGGTGATCGGCGGCCATTTTGTGTCTTGTGGTGCGCCAGCACAAGCTGCGACCAAGTGCATTTAACCCTCAATGGTGTGGTTGTTTTTTGGCTAAAGCCTACATCAGGGTGAAGCTGTCACACCAAGTGCATTTAACCAGCAATAGTCTGTTCATTTTTTGGCCATATACTAAATCAGGGGCAAGCTGCGCCTGTCACCAAGTGCATTTAACACTCAATGGTGTGGTTGTTTTTTGGCTAAAGCCTACATCAGGGTGAAGCTGTCACACCAAGTGCATTTAACCAGCAATAGTCTGTTCATTTTTTGGCCATATACTAAATCAGGGGCAAGCTGCGCCTGTCACCAAGTGCATTTAACCCTCAATGGTGTGGTTGTTTTTTGGCTAAAGCCTACATCAGGGTGAAGCTGTCACACCAAGTGCATTTAACCAGCAATAGTCTGTTTATTTTTTGGCCATATCCCAGTCTAATTCTGTCACTAAATCCATACCGGTCACCCAGCGCCTAAATACTAGGCCTCAAATTTATATCCAGCTAAATCTGTCCCTAGTGCTGTAGCTGGGCGAGTTATTTAGTGTCCGTTCAAGCACATTTCTTGTTCTGGGTTGAAATACAATTCCCAATTTAGCAATTTCATAATTTAGTGGTTTCTGCTATATCAGAGCTATTTGAAATCTATCCCTAAAAGGGTATATAATATTCAAGGTGCACATTGGGTCATTCAGAATAACTTCACACACACCCGCTACTGTGTATTTCCAAGTCTAATTCTGGCACTAAACCCATACCTGTCACCCAGCGCCTAAATACTAGGTCTCAAATTTATATCCCGCTAAATCTGTCCTTAGTGCTGTAGCTGGGCGAGTTATTTAGTGTCCGTTCAAGCACATTTCTTGTTCTGGGTTGAAATACAATTCCCAATTTAGCAATTTCATAATTTAGTGGTTTCTGCTATATCAGAGCTATTTGAAATCTATCCCTAAAAGGGTATATAATATTCAAGGTGCACATAGGGTCATTCAGAATAACTTCACACACACGCTTCTGTGCATTTCCAAGTCTAATTCTGTCACTAAATCCATACCGGTCACCCAGCGCCTAAATACTAGGCCTCAAATTTATATCCAGCTAAATCTGTCCCTAGTGCTGTAGCTGGGCGAGTTATTTAGTGTCCGTTCAAGCACATTTCTTGTTCTGGGTTGAAATACAATTCCCAATTTAGCAATTTCATAATTTAGTGGTTTCTGCTATATCAGAGCTATTTGAAATCTATCCCTAAAAGGGTATATAATATTCAAGGTGCACATTGGGTCATTCAGAATAACTTCACACACACCCGCTACTGTGTATTTCCAAGTCTAATTCTGGCACTAAACCCATACCTGTCACCCAGCGCCTAAATACTAGGTCTCAAATTTATATCCCGCTAAATCTGTCCTTAGTGCTGTAGCTGGGCGAGTTATTTAGTGTCCGTTCAAGCACATTTCTTGTTCTGGGTTGAAATACAATTCCCAATTTAGCAATTTCATAATTTAGTGGTTTCTGCTATATCAGAGCTATTTGAAATCTATCCCTAAAAGGGTATATAATATTCAAGGTGCACATAGGGTCATTCAGAATAACTTCACACACACGCTTCTGTGCATTTCCAAGTCTAATTCTGTCACTAAATCCATACCGGTCACCCAGCGCCTAAATACTAGGCCTCAAATTTATATCCAGCTAAATCTGTCCCTAGTGCTGTAGCTGGGCGAGTTATTTAGTGTCCGTTCAAGCACATTTCTTGTTCTGGGTTGAAATACAATTCCCAATTTAGCAATTTCATAATTTAGTGGTTTCTGCTATATCAGAGCTATTTGAAATCTATCCCTAAAAGGGTATATAATATTCAAGGTGCACATTGGGTCATTCAGAATAACTTCACACACACCCGCTACTGTGTATTTCCAAGTCTAATTCTGGCACTAAACCCATACCTGTCACCCAGCGCCTAAATACTAGGCCTCAAATTTATATCCCGCTAAATCTCTCGTTACCGCTGTCCTGTTGTGGCTGGGAAAGTTATTTAGTGTCCGTCAAAGCACATTTTTTGTTCTGGGTTGAAATACAATTCCCAATTTAGCAATTTCATAATTTAGTCGTTTCTGCTATATCAGAGCTATTTGAAATCTATCCCTAAAAGGGTAGATCATATTGAAGGTGCACATAGGGTCATTCAGAATAACTTCACACACACGCTTCTGTGCATTTCCAAGTCTAATTCTGTCACTAAATCCATACCGGTCACCCAGCGCCTAAATACTAGGCCTCAAATTTATATCCCGCTGAATTTGAATACAATACATTGGGCCAAATAATATATTTGTTGTTGTGGTGAACCATAACAATGAGAAAAACATCTAGTAAGGGACGCGGACGTGGACATGGTCGTGGTGGTGTTAGTGGACCCTCTGGTGCTGGGAGAGGACGTGGCCGTTCTGCCACATCCACACGTCCTAGTGTACCAACTACCTCAGGTCCCAGTAGCCGCCAGAATTTACAGCGATATATGGTGGGGCCCAATGCCGTTCTAAGGATGGTAAGGCCTGAGCAGGTACAGGCATTAGTCAATTGGGTGGCCGACAGTGGATCCAGCACGTTCACATTATCTCCCACCCAGTCTTCTGCAGAAAGCGCACAGATGGCGCCTGAAAACCAACCCCATCAGTCTGTCACATCACCCCCATGCATACCAGGGAAACTGTCTCAGCCTCAAGTTATGCAGCAGTCTCTTATGCTGTTTGAAGACTCCGCTGGCAGGGTTTCCCAAGGGCATCCACCTAGCCCTTCCCCAGCGGTGAAAGACATAGAATGCACTGACGCACAACCACTTATGTTTCCTGATGATGAGGACATGGGAATACCACCTCAGCATGTCTCTGATGATGACGAAACACAGGTGCCAACTGCTGCGTCTTTCTGCAGTGTGCAGACTGAACAGGAGGTCAGGGATCAAGACTGGGTGGAAGACGATGCAGGGGACGATGAGGTCCTAGACCCCACATGGAATGAAGGTCGTGCCACTGACTTTCACAGTTCGGAGGAAGAGGCAGTGGTGAGACCGAGCCAACAGCGTAGCAAAAGAGGGAGCAGTGGGCAAAAGCAGAACACCCGCCGCCAAGAGACTCCGCCTGCTACTGACCGCCGCCATCTGGGACCGAGCACCCCAAAGGCAGCTTCAAGGAGTTCCCTGGCATGGCACTTCTTCAAACAATGTGCTGACGACAAGACCCGAGTGGTTTGCACGCTGTGCCATCAGAGCCTGAAGCGAGGCATTAACGTTCTGAACCTGAGCACAACCTGCATGACCAGGCACCTGCATGCAAAGCATGAACTGCAGTGGAGTAAACACCTTAAAACCAAGGAAGTCACTCAGGCTCCCCCTGCTACCTCTTCTGCTGCTGCCGCCTCGGCCTATTCTGCTGCTGCCGCCTCGGCCTCTTCCTCCGCCTCTGGAGGAACGTTGGCACCTGCCGCCCAGCAAACAGGGGATGTACCACCAACACCACCACCACCACCTCCGTCACCAAGCGTCTCAACCATGTCACACGCCAGCGTTCAGCTCTCCATCTCACAAACATTTGATAGAAAGCGTAAATTCCCACCTAGCCACCCTCGATCCCTGGCCCTGAATGCCAGCATTTCTAAACTACTGGCCTATGAAATGCTGTCATTTAGGCTGGTGGACACAGACAGCTTCAAACAGCTCATGTCGCTTGCTGTCCCACAGTATGTTGTTCCCAGCCGGCACTACTTCTCCAAGAGAGCCGTGCCTTCCCTGCACAACCAAGTATCCGATAAAATCAAGTGTGCACTGCGCAACGCCATCTGTGGCAAGGTCCACCTAACCACAGATACGTGGACCAGTAAGCACGGCCAGGGACGCTATATCTCCCTAACTGCACACTGGGTAAATGTAGTGGCAGCTGGGCCCCAGGCGGAGAGCTGTTTGGCGCACGTCCTTCCGCCGCCAAGGATCGCAGGGCAACATTCTTTGCCTCCTGTTGCCACCTCCTCCTTCTCGGCTTCCTCCTCCTCTTCTTCCACCTGCTCATCCAGTCAGCCACACACCTTCACCACCAACTTCAGCACAGCCCGGGGTAAACGTCAGCAGGCCATTCTGAAACTCATATGTTTGGGGGACAGGCCCCACACCGCACAGGAGTTGTGGCGGGGTATAGAACAACAGACCGACGAGTGGTTGCTGCCGGTGAGCCTCAAGCCCGGCCTGGTGGTGTGTGATAATGGGCGAAATCTCGTTGCAGCTCTGGGACTAGCCAATTTGACGCACATCCCTTGCTTGGCGCATGTGCTGAATTTGGTGGTGCAGAAGTTCATTCACAACTACCCCGACATGTCAGAGCTGCTGCATAAAGTGCGGGCCGTCTGTTCGCGCTTCCGGCGTTCACATCCTGCTGCTGCTCGCCTGTCTGCGCTACAGCGTAACTTCGGCCTTCCCGCTCACCGCCTCATATGCGACGTGCCCACCAGGTGGAACTCCACCTTGCACATGCTGGACAGACTGTGCGAGCAGCAGCAGGCCATAGTGGAGTTTCAGCTGCAGCACGCACGGGTCAGTCGCACTACAGAACAGCACCACTTCACCACCAATGACTGGGCCTCCATGCGAGACCTGTGTGCCCTGTTGCGCTGTTTCGAGTACTCCACCAACATGGCCAGTGGCGATGACACCGTTATCAGCGTTACAATACCACTTCTATGTCTCCTTGAGAAAACACTTAGGGCGATGATGGAAGAGGAGGTGGCCCAGGAGGAGGAGGAGGAGGAGGAGGAAGAGGGGTCATTTTTAGCACTTTCAGGCCAGTCTCTTCGAAGTGACTCAGAGGGAGGTTTTTGGCAACAGCAGAGGCCAGGTACAAATGTGGCCAGCCAGGGCCCACTACTGGAGGACGAGGAGGACGAGGATGAGGAGGAGGTGGAGGAGGATGAGGATGAAGCATGGTCACAGCGGGGTGGCACCCAACGCAGCTCGGGTCCATCACTGGTGCGTGGCTGGGGGGAAAGGCAGGACGATGACGATACGCCTCCCACAGAGGACAGCTTGTCCTTATCCCTGGGCAGCCTGGCACACATGAGCGACTACATGCTGCAGTGCCTGCGCAACGACAGCAGAGTTGCCCACATTTTAACCTGTGCGGACTACTGGGTTGCCACCCTGCTGGATCCACGCTACAAAGACAATGTGCCCACCTTACTTCCTGCACTGGAGCGTGATAGGAAGATGCGCGAGTACAAGCGCACGTTGGTAGACGCGCTACTGAGAGCATTCCCAAATGTCACAGGGGAACAAGTGGAAGCCCAAGGCCAAGGCAGAGGAGGAGCAAGAGGTCGCCAAGGCAGCTGTGTCACGGCCAGCTCCTCTGAGGGCAGGGTTAGCATGGCAGAGATGTGGAAAACTTTTGTCAACACGCCACAGCTAACTGCACCACCACCTGATACGCAACGTGTTAGCAGGAGGCAACATTTCACTAACATGGTGGAACAGTACGTGTGCACACCCCTCCACGTACTGACTGATGGTTCGGCCCCATTCAACTTCTGGGTCTCTAAATTGTCCACGTGGCCAGAGCTAGCCTTTTATGCCTTGGAGGTGCTGGCCTGCCCGGCAGCCAGCGTTTTGTCTGAACGTGTATTCAGCACGGCAGGGGGCGTCATTACAGACAAACGCAGCCGCCTGTCTACAGCCAATGTGGACAAGCTGACGTTCATAAAAATGAACCAGGCATGGATCCCACAGGGCCTGTCCGTCCCTTGTCCAGATTAGACATTAACTACCTCCCCATAACCATATATTATTGGACTCCAGGGCACTTCCTCATTCAATCCTATTTTTATTTTCATTTTACCATTATATTGCGATGCTACCCAAAGTTGAATGAACCTCTCCTCTGCCTGTGTGCTAGGCCTAAATATATGCCAATGGACTGTTGCAGTGGTGGCTGACATGAAGCCTGATTCTCTGCTATGACATGCAGACTAATTCTCTGCTGACATGAAGCCAGATTGTCTGTTACGGGACCTCTCTCCTCTGCCTGGGTGCTGGGCCTAAATTTATGACAATGGACTGTTGCAGTGGTGGCTGACGTGAAGCCTCATTCTCTGCTATGACATGCAGACTGATTCTCTGCTGACATGAAGCCAGATTGTCTGTTACGGGACCTCTCTCCTCTGCCTGTGTGCTAGGCCTAAATATATGCCAATGGACTGTTGCAGTGGTGGCTGACGTGAAGCCTGATTCTCTGCTATGACATGCAGACTGATTCTCTGCTGACATGAAGCCAGATCCTCTGTTACGGGACCTCTCTCCTCTGCCTGTGTGTGTGCTGGGCCTAAATATATGCCAATGGACTGTTGCAGTGGTGGCTGACGTGAAGCCTCATTCTCTGCTATGACATGCAGACTAATTCTCTGCTGACATGAAGACAGATTCTCTGTTACGGGACCTCCCTCCTCTGCCTGGGTGCTGGGCCTAAATATATGCCAATGGACTGTTGCAGTGGTGGGTGACGTGAAGCCTCATTCTCTGCTATGACATGCAGACTAATTCTCTGCTGACATGAAGCCAGATTGTCTGTTACGGGACCTCTCTCCTCTGCCTGTGTGTGTGCTGGGCCTAAATATATGCCAATGGACTGTTGCAGTGGTGGCTGACGTGAAGCCTCATTCTCTGCTATGACATGCAGACTAATTCTCTGCTGACATGAAGACAGATTCTCTGTTACGGGACCTCTCTCCTCTGCCTGTGTGTGTGCTGGGCCTAAATATATGCCAATGGACTGTTGCAGTGGTGGCTGACGTGAAGCCTCATTCTCTGCTATGACATGCAGACTAATTCTCTGCTGACATGAAGACAGATTCTCTGTTACGGGACCTCCCTCCTCTGCCTGGGTGCTGGGCCTAAATATATGCCAATGGACTGTTGCAGTGGTGGGTGACGTGAAGCCTGATTCTCTGCTATGACATGCAGACTAATTCTCTGCTGACATGAAGACAGATTCTCTGTTACGGGACCTCTCTCCTCTGCCTGTGTGTGTGCTGGGCCTAAATATATGCCAATGGACTGTTGCAGTGGTGGCTGACGTGAAGCCTCATTCTCTGCTATGACATGCAGACTAATTCTCTGCTGACATGAAGACAGATTCTCTGTTACGGGACCTCCCTCCTCTGCCTGGGTGCTGGGCCTAAATATATGCCAATGGACTGTTGCAGTGGTGGCTGACGTGAAGCCTCATTCTCTGCTATGACATGCAGACTAATTCTCTGCTGACATGAAGACAGATTCTCTGTTACGGGACCTCCCTCCTCTGCCTGGGTGCTGGGCCTAAATATATGCCAATGGACTGTTGCAGTGGTGGGTGACGTGAAGCCTGATTCTCTGCTATGACATGCAGACTAATTCTCTGCTGACATGAAGACAGATTCTCTGTTACGGGACCTCTCTCCTCTGCCTGTGTGTGTGCTGGGCCTAAATATATGCCAATGGACTGTTGCAGTGGTGGCTGACGTGAAGCCTCATTCTCTGCTATGACATGCAGACTAATTCTCTGCTGACATGAAGACAGATTCTCTGTTACGGGACCTCCCTCCTCTGCCTGGGTGCTGGGCCTAAATATATGCCAATGGACTGTTGCAGTGGTGGCTGACGTGAAGCCTCATTCTCTGCTATGACATGCAGACTAATTCTCTGCTGACATGAAGACAGATTCTCTGTTACGGGACCTCTCTCCTCTGCCTGGGTGCCGGGGCCTAAATATCTGAGAATGGACTGTTCCAGTGGTGGGTGACGGGAAGCCAGATTCTCTGCTATGGAACCTCTCTCCAATTGATTTTGGTTAATTTTTATTTATTTAATTTTTAATTTAATTCATTTCCCTATCCACATTTGTTTGCAGGGGATTTACCTACATGTTGCTGCCTTTTGCAGCCCTCTAGCTCTTTCCTGGGCTGTTTTACAGCCTTTTTAGTGCCGAAAAGTTCGGGTCCCCATTGACTTCAATGGGGTTCGGGTTCGGGACGAAGTTCGGATCGGGTTCGGATCCCGAACCCGAACATTTCCGGGATGTTCGGCCGAACTTCTCGAACCCGAACATCCAGGTGTTCGCTCAACTCTACTCTGGATTCATCCCACACTCCAAAGACATACTGATAGGGACCTTAGACTGTGAGCCCCATTGGGGACAGTTGGATGCTAATGTCTATAAAGCACTGCAGACATAATGTAATGATTTTACATTATGTCATTCACAAATGTGCCTAAACCATGTTAAATGGAAATTTCCTTGCAATTTTCCATGTCAACCAGCAGCTGGCAGCAATGCGTTGGTAAGGTATTAGTTTCAGTTTAGTACATCTAGGCTGGAATGGTTCATTCCAGCTTATCTCCCTCTCTGTGGAGATGTGGAAAATTCCACATCCTGCACTTTGGGTGGAGAAGGAAGTTAAGTCAGTGTGCCAGCCACCCCTGTTGGGGAAGGCTGTGTGATAGCCTTCAGGAGTCCCCCTGCATAGGGAAGAAAGCCATGATCTTGTCTCGGCTGAGAGATTGATCAAATACCCAGACTGAGCTCTGCAGCCTCAGCTGGATGACAAGAAAGCAGACAACCTCCAGAGTTCCAGGACGAACGCATTCCCTGGGAATAAATCTGTGAGTAAAATCCAGAGACCTAGGAGAAGCTATATTCCTCCTTAGCTAGTCTGTCCCCACAAGCAGAAGATAAAGAGAAGTGCAGAAGCTAAATTCCTGCCACAGTTACAGAGCTACTAAGCAGACGTCTTATCCTGCAAGCTCCAGATTTATAGTGCAGAAGATGTATTCCTGCCAACCATTGCTAAAACCTGCTGGGACCAAAGACCAAAGCTGTATACTGTTTGGATTCAAGTTATCTTCAGTAAAGAAAATTTTTAACTTTATCTAAAGGTCTGGACTTCAATTTCTGCTTCAAAATTCCTCTATTACTCCTACTATCAATACACTCAAATTTATTGCAAATGAGCCAGGATCCAGGAGTCCAGCTGTACCCAGGTATGAGACACCGTTGACACAATTATCACCACCTATAGAGACATTATAGGCCATTACACCACTCTGGCATTCCTAACCTGGGATGTGTGTTATAACACCTTGGGAGGGCCCTGTGATAGTACCCTGCGAACGCTGTAATTGGCATCACAAACAAACTATAGACTATCATCTATGTACTTCATGCAGCACTTTGTATTAAATTGGGTACCCCAGAGCTCATTTCTCGTATCCAAGCCAGGGATGGGTTGCCTCAAAGTAAGGTGGAATATAACACCCCAGAGTTGTGCTACTACACTCCTCTACCCCGCTATCTTCTAAGCCTCTTATAATGTCATCAGATATGATTTTGCTCATGTCTTCCACAAATGTGCATATAAATCTATGTTAAATGCAATTGTTCATGTAGTTAGTCTGGTTACCAGTAGGTGGCAGCAACTCATTGGCAAGTACAAGTTACAGTTAAGTGTATCTGACCTAGAATGGATTATTCCAGCGTAGCTCCCCCTCTGTGAAGAGGTGGGCTGTTTCCACATCCTGCAGCATGGATGGAGAAGGAAGTTAGAGTCAGTGTAGCCTCCCCCCTGCTAGGGAAAGGCTGTGTGATAGTGTCCAGGAGAACCCCTTCTTAGGGAAGATAGCAAGGACCTAGTCACAGCTGAGACTTGGCCATATACCCAGTCTGCGCACCTTCAGCTCTGCTGGATGAGGAAATCAGAAACTACAGACAAACTCCAGAGTTCCAGGAAGAAAGCATCCCCTGAGAATCCATCTGTGAGATAAGTCCAAAGTTCTAAGAGATGCTTATTCCTCTTTTAGCTAGTCTGTCCCACACAGCAGAAGTTGCAGATAAGTGCAGAAGCTAATCCTGCCACAGTTACAGAGCTATGAGATGTTTATCCTGCAAGCTCCACATTTAAAGCAGAAGTACTCATTCCTGCCAATCATTGCCAAAACCTGCTGGGACCAAGAGACCAAAGCTGCATACTGTTTGGATGCAAGTTATTTCAAGTAAACTAACGTTTCAACTTCATCTAAAGGTCTGGACATCATTTATTGTGCAAAGTTCCTCTATTACTCCTACTATCACTACACTCAAATTTATTGCAAGTGACACAACTACCACAAAACTGTAGAGACATTATAGGCCATTACACCACTCTGGCATTCCTAATCTGGGACGTGCATTATAACACCTTGGAAGGGCCCTGGGATAGTACATGGCCACTGCATTTCCATCAATTTCTGACCTTTTCTTATGAACCAGACACCTTCCCCTCTTCAGAGCAGGGGGTGCCTGGTTTAATGTCTGGTTCTCCCATTGACTTCCATTGTGCAGGGGGTGCCTGGTTTAATGTCCGGTTCTCCCATTGACTTCCATTGTGCTCAGGTGCTTGGTTGAGCACCCGAGCATCTCGAGGTGTTCGACCCGAACACCAGAGCACTTTGGTGCTCAATCAACACTAGTCATCAGTATATATGGCAGGACAACCTCTTTAAAGGCAGTATCCCACAAAGGAAACCCCTTTTCAGAAATAAAAATGCCAGGCCTGCTAAAACAGCACTCCATTCTGGCACATAAATGGGGTCTGATCAGAGGACCCTCTTCTAACACAGCCATATATCATAAAAGAGAGTGTGGGCAGGCAATGTTGATGTAAGACTTCGCCCACAAATTTAGAAAAAGCACCTAATAGATGTACTTTCCTAAAGTGATCAGTTTGAAGACAAATTGCTATTGTAAATAAAGTGTGAAATGTAGCCATGTGAATAATGTAGTGGATATGCATTCACACTATTACTCATGCTTGGAGCAATTCTGAGGCATTAGCCAAGCTGGTCAGTGGACCTTACTGTGGCAAATGATCTAATAAGGAACTCAAAAACTAGGCAGCAAGTGTTGAGGCTGTACTTGTCTGTATTCAGGGGCGGACTGGGAACTTAAAGTGGCCCTATTTTGTAGTGGGGCCCAAATTGACATATGGCAGGGTCAATACAAGTAAGCAAAAACAGAAATACCATATTGTGGCATATTATACCACCCTAGCAGAGCCAAATACCACAATGCATCACAAAATACTGCCCCAGTAGCACAAATACCTCCCCAAAAACTGCCCCTCTGTGAAGGCCAGTGCCAGCTGCCTAGTTCCGTCCTCATTCTCTAGTTGCCTTAAGATGGCAACAATGTTGAATCCAGGAGGGAACACCAGTTCGGCTTGAGCATCTCTATGCTTGGCACATTGCAGTGTTCGGCCGAATATCACGGGTGCTCGCGCGTGATGCTCGAGTCAGTGTATTTAAATCTAATTTTGCCTCTATTTCTGAAAAGTTTCTGGCGGGATTCGAACTCACAACCTTCTACATTACAGCAGAAGTTTCTTTTTTATTTATTTAATTTTTTAAGTAATTGGCTATGCAGCTCTATAGTGTAGTGGTTAACATTCTGGGCTGTAATGTAGAAGGTTGTGAGTTTGAATCTCATAAGAAACTTTTCAGAAATAGAGGCTAAATTAAATTTTTATATATTTTTTTAGCAATTGTAAAAAATGTGTAATTACTAATATATATATATATATATATATATATATATATATATTCATACTTCTGATATATATGAAATCATAATATGTGAGAAATTACTACTGATGTTTTAGCCATAATATATTTACATATATTATAATATATTATATATTCTAAATATATAAAAAATATATGTAAATATGTTATGGCTAAAAACTTATATATATATATGTTTAAATAAAATTTAGCCTCTATTTCTGAAAAGTTTCTGACAGGACTCGAACAGCCCAGAATGTTAACCACTACAATATAGAGCTGCATGGCCAGTCACAAAAAAAAGAAATATGAGACTTCTGCTGTATAGGAATACTTACTACTTTTTAAAAGTAACTAGCCATGTAGCTCTTTAGTGTAGTGGTTAAGATTTTTGGCTGCAATGTAGAAGGTTGTGAGTTCAAATCCCGCCAGAAACTTTTCAGAAATAGAGGCTAAATTTGATTAAGTCCCCAAGCACTGACTTCATATATGGACATATCTATATATGTAGGAAGAGCAGGGACTCCTAAGCCGAACTAGAGTCCTGATACCCTACCCTCTTCAGAGCAGGGGGTGCCTGCTTTAATGCTTGGGTTCTCCTATTGATCTGTAGAACACCCGAGCATCGGGAAGTGTTCTATTCGAGGACCAGTGCACACGAGCACTTTGGTGCTCGACCAACACTACTTCCCACAGCTGGTGGCAGTGAGGAGGGCTCAGGCGTCCCCTTGGGCTTTGGCCCACCTGGAGGTTTGCCTGGTCTACGTCTGTCTGTATTGAACAGGGCTACTCTCTCCTGATATTTATTCAGACAATGTCAACTTCAGTGATCAGGCATGTATGAAGATTCCAGATGAGGTTTATTCCAGGCTGAATACTTGAAGTTATGCACAAAACAGTTGGTGAAAGGAAGATTTTTCTTTATTTTTTTTTTATCAGGGTTCAACAGAACATGTAAACTGTCCAAAGCATATGCGTAAAATTACTGTCACCATAGGGAGGAGGAAGAAGCTGGTTACAGTACATCAGAGCCTGCCTTCAGGGAGATAGCAGGGATAAACTTAAACGGCATACACACTGTTCTTGGGGCTTGACAAGGAGTAATATTTAGAATTTTAATGCTACAAATATGTAAATGTTATTTGTTTTGCATCCTTATTCTCAGATTATTTTTTTAAAGAATTTTCTTTCCCACAGAGCACCAATGTAATCCACTATTGTTCTGTCTAGAATTGAATTTCCTAAACCACCTCTGCTGGAAGCCATCTCTATGGATCGATATCACACAGAGAAGCATTTATATATTACATCCAGTTAATCAATGTAGCATAAATATGGCACAATACACTGCAGTTTATAATGTGTTATCTATTATAAACAAAATTAATAAGACAAAAGTTTCATTTGAAAGATTTTTTTTTATAATAAACCTTTTCACAATTATGACTAATTCACTCATTACACATGGAGCTAGGTTGAAGGAAATGCTAAATGTTATTATAGCTATTTTATGTTGTGTCTACAAAAAATTGGTGCACAGATTTCTTATAAACTAGGAGCTAGGAACTAAAAAGGGCACCACAGTGTGAGCTTCACCTCACAATAGCATGCCCTGCATTCGATCACAGCCACAAGTACTCACATTCATTCTCTCATAAGGTTACCAGGGTTGCAAAATAATGATTCTACTAATAGACTCCTTAGCTCACACTACTTCTTCCCAAGCAACATATGCACTAAAATCAGAAACAAAAAGCTTCCTAGTGAGAAGTTACTGTTTGACAAAATTTGTTTTATAGACACCATTGTTTGCAGCTATAACCTGTCTAACAGGAAACAAGAGGGAGATTGAGAGAGATGAGTGAATTTCTCGATTTTGCATTTGATTTGTCAAATTTTACAAACATTTATATAATGACAGGAATAACAAATAATGTCAGAGCAACAGTGGCATACAGTGGATATAAAAAGTCTACATACCCATGTTAAAATGTCAGGTTTCTGTGCTATAAAAAAATTGTCTTCATAATTAAGCAATCACATTCAAAATCATGTTAAATAGGAGTCAGCATTACACCTGCCATCATTTAAAGTGCCTCTGATTAACCCCAAATAAAGTTCAGCTGCTCTAGTTGGACTTTCCTGAAATTTTCTTAGTCGCATCCCACAGCAAAAGCCATGGTCCACAGAGAGCTTCCAAAACATCAGAGGGATCTCATTGTTAAAAGGTATCAGTAGGGTACAAAAGAATTTCCAAGGCATTAGATATACCATGGAACACAGTGAAGACAGTCATCATCAAGTGCAGAAAATATGGCACAACAGTGACATTACCAAGAACTGGACGTCCCTCCAAAATTGATGAAAACTGGTCTGGGAGCCTACCAAGAGGCCTACAGCAACATTAAAAGAGCTGCAGGAATATCTGGCAAGTACTGGCTGTGTGGTACATGTAACAACAATCTCCCGTATTCTTCATATGTCTGGGCTATGGGGTAGAGTGGCAAGACGAAAGCCTTTTCTTATGAAGAAAAATATCCAAGCCAGGCTACATTTTGCAAAAACACATCTAAAGTCTCCCAAAAGCATGTTGGAAAAGGTGTTATGGTCTGATGAAACCAAGGTTGAACTTTTTGGCCATAATTGCAAAAAATATGTTTGGCGCAAAAACAACACTGCACATTACCTAAAGAACACCATACCCACAGTGAAGCATGGTGGTGGCAGCAGCATGCTTTGGGGCTGTTTTTCTTCAGCTAGAACTGGGGCCTTAGCTAAGCTAGAGGGAATTATGAACAGTTCCAAATACCAGTCAATATTGGCACAAAACCTTCAGGCTTCTGCTAGAAAGCTGAACATGAAGAGGAATTTCATCTTTCGGCATGATAATGACCCAAAGCATACATCCAAATCAACCAAGGAATGGCTTCAGATTAAAGTTTTGGAATGGTCCAGCCAGAGCCCAGACCTGAATTCTTTTGAAAATCTGTGGGGTGATCTGAAGAGGGCTGTGCACAGGAGATGCCCTCGCAATCTTACAGATTTGGAGTGTTTTTGCAAAGAAGAGTGGGCAAATCTTGCCAAGTCAAAATGTGCCATGCTGATAGACTCATATCCCAAAAGACTGAGTACTGTAATAAAATCAAAAGGTGCTTCAACAAAGTATTAGTTTAAGGGTGTGTACACTTATGCACCATATTATTTTATTTTTATATTTTTTCTTCCCTCTACCTAAAAGATTTCAGTTTGTTTTTCAAGTGAGTTGTACCGTTTATAGGTCACATAAAGGTGGAAAAAGTTCTGAAATGATTTATCTTTGTCTAATTTTTTTACATCACAGAAACCTGACATTTTAACAGGGGTGTTTAGCCTTTTTATATCCACTGTATATATCTATGGGTAAAAGCATGGTAACGCCATCTCATGTGTTATGCTTTATCATATTAGAAACTTTCCAAGTTGTTCTTTATTGGGAGCAGATGATATTTAAATATACATGTTGTTTTGGTATACGTGTAACAAATGTCCAGAAATTACGCCTTAATGGGGGGCAGGATCTGCCGCATTTATTCACACACATTTTAATGACGCAAGAAACAGTGGCTTGTTCTGTAAAAGCTTTCAAAAATGTTAACTCTCAGAAGAAACTGTGGCTTATTCAGAAGTTTCAAATTCTCCCATTTATTTGGTAATAGCAGAAGTACAGTTTGGATGTGGAAAGGGTAAGGTGTATATAGGGTTAATAGTGGCAGCAATAGTAGTGCCAGCAGTAGCAGCACAGCATGGAACAGACAAGGCAGTAGATGTGGGTGGCTGTTTAGGGTTAGTAGTAGTAAAAGTGGTGGCTATGTAGGGGTAATGGAAGTGGCACTAAGTGGATTAGCAGGGGTTATTTGCAACTGCTGTAGTAGTGGCATCAGCAGCCATACAGTATGGAACATGCTAGTAGGCAGGCAGATAGTGGTGTGATGGGGCTGGCGATAAATAGTCACTGTAAGCAACTGCAGATCTATTAATTGGCCTCAGCGGGAGTTATGTTAAAATCCTCATGGTTTCATGCCTTATTCATTTAGACAAAATGTTCTGTACACTGGCGGAGGAAAAGTTTGTCCATTTAGGTGTGATGAAGCTGAAAGCCCTCTCTGAGATGACACGGGAGGCTGGACAAAACAGTATAGAAAGAGCAAACTTTGCCATTGTTCTAATATGCCTACTCAGAAATCCATTGGGTCAGGGAACATGGTATATGCCAGAGAAAGGCCACAGTCTACGTAGGTAGGACTGAATCTGGTTGTCAGGCATCTCAGTTTACTGATTTGTGTTAACATGAAAAAGTTGCTCCATCATGTTCATGAGACTCAACTGGCTGCGGCTGCTGCTGCTACTTGTGGTTCTTGAGGGGCTCCTTGTCTTCCCTACTGATTCCGTGCTCTGTATTTGCTCCAAATGTGTAATCAAAGCTACCACTGTCCCTACCATCACCACCAAATTGGCTACATGTACCACTACCAGCAACAAAGCTATGCATAGGTTTCCCCACCTTTCCCTGAAATTCCTCCTCATGGAAGTCAAAACACTGACTGTTTTCACACCACTCTTCAACCTGAAGACTATTTTTTATATCTCCTTCCATAGAGATAAGGCAAGTAACATAGCACATAAGGCCGAAAAAATACATTTGTCCATCCAGTCTGGCCTGTCATCCTGCAAGTTGATCCAGAGGAAGGCAAAAAAAAAAAACCTATGAGGTAGAAGCCAATTTGCCCCACTTTAGGGGAATAAAAAATTCCTTCCCGACTCCAAACAGGCAATCAGAATAACTCCCTGGACAGGGGCGGACACAGACAGCAGAGGGCCCCTGTGAAAAGTATGTACCTGCCCCCCCCCCCCCCCCCCCTCCCCAACACCCATACAGATATAAATATATACATGCAAAATAAAATAAAATCTTGATAATATGGGTCAATATGTTTATATATTTTTTTCATACTAGGCCACGCCTCTAACTCCTCCCAAGGCCAGCACATAGTAGTAATGCCCACACTATGCCCCCTTCACAGCACTTATTCCCAGATATGTGCCCCTTCACAGTAGTTATATTCAGATATGTGCCCCTCACAGTAGTTATGCCCAGATATGTGCCCCTTCACAGTAGCTATGCCAGATATGTGCCCCTCACAGTAGCTATGCCAGATATGTGCCCCTCACAGTACTTATATCCAGATATGTGCCCCTCACAGTAGCTATGCCAGATATGTGCCCCTCACAGTAGTTATACCAGATATGTGCCCCTTCACAGTAGCTATGCCCAGATATGTGCCCCTCACAGTACTTATATCCAGATATGTGCCCCTTCACAGTAGCTATGCCCAGATATGTGCCCCCTTCACAGTACTTATATCTAGATATGTGCCCCCCCCCCCCCCCACAACCACACATACAGAAATAAACAAAGGGCAAAGATTAATACATAGTGATGTGTGACAGCAGAAGGCACACCAGATTGTCAGCTCCTCCCGATCCTTCAGGGGGAGGAAGCGGTGATCAAGGGCATCAAATATGGTGGAGACCGTTCAGATCCTGTGGTCCATATTAATGCCCCCTTAATGCCCTCACACAGTAATTATTGCCCTTTTGTGCCAGCACACAGTAGTAATATACACATTGTGCTCTGTCACAGTAGTTATGCCAGATACGTGCCCCTCACAGTAGTTAGGCCAGATATGTGCCCCTCACAGCACTATGCCCTGATATGTGCCCCCTCACACAGACCCATTAAAATGAATGGGTCTGGATTCAGTCTGGATGATATGCATTTGCTGCACACATCGCATCCAGTAGGAAAATTTGCTATTGAAATAGGATTTAATCTGACATCACACGTGGAGGGACACCGGTGCATGCCATTTGCCGACACCAGACAAAGCAACCATGCGACGCTCAGCAAGTATCGTACATTGACCCTTCTGATTTGATAATTGTTGGGTGTCGATAATGTTTTTGCTCTCTCTCTGTGTCTGATCACAAAAACCTGAGGGGGTCATTTATTATCCTGAAATACGCCCATGTTGCAGGTGCAGTCGCCGCATAAGTAGACGGGGAAGGGAAGGGGCCGACAGGCCTGTCTCATTCATCATTTGGCGCCTCTCCATAACTTCAGCGGAAGCACCGTCAGATATAGGGGTTATTAAGATCAGGGTCTAAAACGCTGGTCTTAATAAATGACCCCCTGAGTGTCTGAGCAACACTTTTAACCAATTTATAAGACACGAACCATATGCATTTTGTGATCTGCAAATTACGGATGACGCCCCTGTGCCATCTATTTTTTTTTTTGCAGACCCATTAACTAGCCTGCATGTTGGGGACCAGTATAGGACATGTCACATTTTATATCCTTTGGGGAACAGACATAAGGATGCAGAAAGCAAATTACTCCTATATGCTTTCCGTATCCGTATGTCCGTTATGCACAAAACAGAAAATGTGACATGTCCTATACTTCTCTACAAAATGCGGACTGCAGACCCATTTAAGTCAATGGGTCTGCAAAAATATGCGGATCGCACATGGACCACATACATATCTTGCCAATCTACGGACTGCAAAATACATGAGTGTGGGGCAGGGCCAGTCACAAGAGGGCCAGAGGGGGACAGGGGTGATGGGTGGAGAAAAAAAATAACATGCTAAGTTTCTAAGTGTCAAGTTCAATGTCTGGCAGGGACAGTGGGCACAGGGGCCACCTCCAGTCCTCGCTCACTTTCTCTTGAGTTTCTGGTTTGTTGCAGGCCTCACACATTAAGCACCAACTCGGAGGTGCTGAACAGCTTGGAGAGGACCAGATGTGGGTGAAGATACCAATGGGGGCTACCATCATCACTAGATGGGGGCGGAGCTACAGTCATCACTAGATGGGGGCGGAGCTGCTATCATCATCACTCGAAGGGGCGGAGCTACAGTCATCACTAGATGGGACGGAGCTGCTACTGTCATCACTAGATGGGGCGGAGCTACCTTTATACTAGACTGGGCGGAGCTACCGACACCGTGAAGTGGCTCAGCATAGGCCTGGCTGAGCGCATTTTAAACTCTTCATGGCTGCCCCAGTGCCCCCCACACAGCAGGACTCGGCTGTAAGGAGGCAGGGCGATCACAGATACAGCTCAGGGTGGGCTGCCGAGGCCCTGCTGCTCAGAGCTGTGGACGGCATAGCCAGTGTCGGACTGGGGTACCTAGGGCCCACCAGTAAAATTTATTTTGGGGGCCCACCATACGGATGCATTCAAGTATAATAAATAATCTAACACATTTTTTATATGAACATAGGCTGGTTGAGGTGCCGTACATTGAATATATGTATGTAGTACAGTAAGTCTACTGTATTATGTGCCACTAGTGCAGGGGGTGGGAGACTAGGGGCCCACCTTGATCAGGGGCCCACCGGGGGATTCCCCTGTACCCCTGTGGGCCAGTCCGAGCCTGGGCATAGCACGTCCTCAGACTCAAGACAGTGAGACGCAGATTGCCATGGGGGCCCTACATGCTGTATGGAGTTATGAATGGTGAAGCTGGGAGCGAGCAGCTTTCTGCTTCACCATTAGAATCAGCTGTCTGTGCGTCCTGTGGAGGGCCCCCTCCCACGCTGGGCCCCTGTGCAGCTGAACCGGCTGCACAGGCGGTATGTCCGCCCCTGTTCCTGGATCAACGACCCCTCTCTAGTAGCTATAGCCTGTAATATTATTACACTCCAGAAATACATTCAGGCCCCTCTTGCATTCCTAAATTGTACTCACCATCACCACCTCCTCAGACAGAGAGTTCCATAGTCTCACTGCTCTTACCGTAAAGTGAAAAGCTTTTCTAGGAGCAGGTGGAATGCTGTGACCCCTGGCTCCAAGGTGCAGACTCAGAATGAGAGGGGACCTCGACATGCATGCACCGTTTTGTATTTGACCAAAACCTGGTACTCATGCCGTAAACTAGCCAAATCCCTTTCGGATTTCATTGTAATCAATGGGGATCCGGCAGTGACCGGCCCTATCCGGCTATGCTGGATCCAAAAAACTCTGGAAGGCTGTTCCTCTGCTGGAACAGCCTTCTGGATTTAAAAATACTAATGTGAAAGTAACCTAAGTCTCTATGCTTTCCTGATAAAACCTGAAATCTAGCCAATTATATCTCCCTATTCTCTCCCTACAGAGTCCCTAGTATAGCTACTGTAGATTACTGGTTTGTGTCTGCAATTGCTTATTGGCGGAGACAGCTACAACACATGCTATCAGATCACAAGCTGGTGTGTGGTGTGTAATGGCGTTCTTAGCAAAAGTACCTATCAGGATCCTGCCCCTGATTGGCTGATCAGGCTGTTTGTCAGCCACTGAGCCAATAAGGGCAAGCCCTCTCCCCTCCCTTCTAGTGTCATGTGATCATTCATCCTCATCCTGCCTGATGTTTTCCCCACTAATTTTCACAATAAAATGGAGCTGGGAGCTATTTTTGTGGAGTTTGTCTGAAACAAATTGCCAAAACTTTGGATTCATTTGGCAGAAATACATAATGAATCAAATCGATTAAATTACACTTTTAAGTTTGTGTATTATACTAATTTCCCAAGACCTTGAATTTATATAGCTTGCCTCCTCTAGTTTATAAGGTAATCCACATATTCTTTTTATTCCTATATAGGGTTAAGGATCCATCACAGTGTCTTGGCTTGTGGTATAAATGCTAATTAGAGATGAGCGAATTGAACCCCATAAAGTGAAATTTGATCCAAATTTCAGAATAAATTCAATTCACCTTGAAACCGAATTTCCTTGTGCTTCATGTTAGCAAATCCATTTAACCTGAAATAGTGTAAAAAATCATACTTACCTCCTCCATTTGCTCGCGACGGGCAGCCAGCCGCCTTCTTGATTGAAGATCTCAGCATAAATCCCGTGCGTGGTAACGTATGACGTCACCACGCCAACCGACGTGATGATGTAATCTTGTTCCATGCGAGATTTTGCGCCAGATCTTGAAGCAAGATGGTGGAGGCCGGCCCGTCGCAAGCAAATGGAGGCGGTAAGTTTGATTACATTTTTTTTATGTTCATTTTGCACAGTTTTTATACTCAGATGCCGCAAAAAATATGAACACCGCATCTGAGGGGTACAATGACGGGATGTCGCTATCGCAGCTCCCTATCATCACACCTGCTACTTTTGTAAAATTTGGCGAATGAGCCAAATCGAATTTTGCAAAAATTTGCTCATCTCTAATGCTAATGTGCACAGAGCCTTAAAGGAACAGTCTAGGGCCGGCAAAACACTGGGGCAGATATACTAGTCCTATAGATACCATAAGCGTAGGTTGTCTAGACATACAGTCCTGATCAAAAGTTTAAGACCACTTGAAAAATGGCAAAAAAATCATATTTAGCATGGCTGGATCTTAGCAAGATTCCAAGTAGAGCTTCAACATGCAACAAGAAGAAATGGGAGTGAGCCAAAACATTGTTTGTGCATTCAATTTAATGAAAACAACGAATAAACTGAAACAGGCTGTTTTTCAGCTGATCAAAAATTTAGGACCACATGCCTTTAAATGGCCAAATCTGTGCAAAGATGTGGATTCATTGTCATTTTCTGTCAGGTAGTCACACGTTGTGATGGCAAAGGCAAAAAAACTCTTTTTGAAGGGAACTGCATAAGCAGGGTCTCTCACAGTGCGCCATCGCTGCTGAGGTGGGACGCAGTAAGACAGTCATTTGGAATTTCTTAAATGATCCTGAGGGTTATGGAACAAAAAAGTCAAGTGGAAGACCCAAAAAAATTTCACCAGCACTGAGCCGGAGGATCCAATTAGCTGTCCGTCAAGACACTGGACGATCCTCGACCCAAATTAAGGCCCTTACTGGTGCTGACTGCAGCCCCATAACCATCAGACGGCATCTGAGACTGAAGGGCTTCAAAAACAAAAAACGTCTTCAAAGACCTCGTCTCCTTGAATGCCACAGAACTGCTTGTTTGGACTTTGCAAGAGAGCACCAAACATGGGACATTCAAAGGTGGAAGAAAGTTTTATTCTCTGATGATAAATTTTTTTACCTTGATGGTCCTGGTGGTTTCCAAGGTTACTGGCATGACAACCAGATCCCACCTGAGATGTTTTCTAATGGTCTGGGGTACTTTTTCCTTCAGTGGAACAATGGAGCTTCAGGAAGTGGAGGGGCGTCAAACGGCCGCTGGCTATGTCCAGATGTTGCAGAGAGCATTCCTCATGACTGAGGGCCCTCGTCTGTGTGGTAACGACTGGGTTTTTCAAAAGGACAACGCTACAGTACACATTGCCCGCAGGACAAGGGACTTCGAGTAGAATAACATCTCCCATCCTGCGTGTTCCCCTGATCTAAATCCAATTGAGAACCTTTAGAGATGGATGGCAAGGGCAGTTTACAAAAATGGACAACAGTTCCAGACAGTAGACGGCCTTCTTCACCACTTGGAGAAATGTTCCCACTCACCTCATGGAAACGCTTGCATCAAGCATGCGAAAACAAATTTTTGAAGTGATCAACAATAACGGCGGAGCTACTCATTACTGAGTTGGATTTCTGTTTTGGGGGGGTTTATTTTTATTTTTTTGAGGTGAAAAACAGCCCGTTTCAGTTTATTCGTTGTTTTCATTAAATTGAATGCTCAAAAATTGTTTTGTCTCACTCCCATTTCTTCTTGTTGCATGTTGAAGCTCTACTTGGAACCTTGTTAAGATCAAGCCATGCTAAATATGATTTTTTGCCATTTTGCAAGTGGTTTTAAATTTTTGATCAGGACTGTATGACAGTGGCTCAGACTGGATGATACATTTCTTACATGGCTTAGTCTTACACCAGTATTGTATCCCAATTTTGATGGTAAATGTTTCATATTAAACCATGCTCACCTTTCCGGGAAGACACACACTTTTCCGATAAGCTATGCCCCTTGATTGGACAAGGTGCAGATAAACTGTCTAGACATAGATGCGCAAATTTGGCCAAATTGGGCCACATTATGGCATAATTTACACCAGGCTCTAGGTGCGCTCCCATTAGTAAATATGGGCCACTGTGTTCTGTCAAGAGTCGGGCATAAAAGACCAGTGTGCGACATAACAAAAAACTTGTGTTTTGCAGCATACCGTATAAAACTCACAACCATACTGTATATTTCATATCTTAACACGACAACTAAGTAAGAATTCCTGGGAGGTTAACTGCAAAATAAAATTATATTTGCTCCATTTATTAATATGAAGCGTCTTTCGCGATCAGGATATTTTAATACGCCCACACGCGGCCTATATTCATGTGATAGAGAGCCCTATTTTAGAATTAATTTTCATTAATATTTCAGATATTGCAGGGCTTCACAAAGATTTGTGAAAATAAACTTTCAATCTTGTCTTTTCTTCAAAGCTCTAAATATAGAGGTAATTTGGCGTTACCATGGTAACAGAATCACATTGCTCACAAGTCCCAGACGTGCAATATGACAAAGGTAAGGCAGTATAGTATACACAGCATTTTCATCGGGGGAATGAAAATGGGAGGCTTATAGGTCTCTAAAATTAACAAAAGACTATATTTGAGACATTAGAAGGAACATAAATCCTTCCTTTTTAAGCCATAGCTGTGCATGTAGGAAGCAGCATCAACATTTAGCAAAATAACGTACACTAAATATGTGGAGTATAAAAAAAAAGAATGCAATAAAGAGCTTTTCCATTACTTTTATATTGATATTGATCTTACTTAATAGGCCATCATACCTGATCAGTAGAGGTCCAAAACCACGCACCTCGCACCTCCCCCGATCAGCTGCTGAGCAGTAGCTCAGATGCCAGATCAACACAGCTCTGTCCACTATGTAGTGAAAGGGAGGAACACCAGAATTACACAGCTCCATCCACTACAAAATGGATTTAACTGTGTAGTTCCAGCACCAACTGCCAGTGCCAGAGCTACTGTACTGCCAGACCCTCGCCGATCAGATACTGATGCCTTATCCTGAGGATAGGACAAGGTATAAGAGTACTGGATAATCCCCTTAAAAATGCTTACATTAATAGAAAGACTGTGCTTCAGTCAAAAAGGAATAGAGTATTAGATACACTCAGAACAACATTAATATGTTATTGCACTTTATTAACATTCTTAAAGTGGTTGACCTATCTGGGACATTGACGGCATACCACTAGTACAGTGTTCATTTTAGGACATGGTCAGATATCATAGTCAAGTATCAAAATAATGCCAGTGTGACACTTGACCCTGACACCACTAGGATATGCCATCAATGTCAGATAGGCGCTGGTCCCAATTCTGGGACTTGATCCTATCTAGGGAACTTGGTCCCCAATGTGAGGTAGAGCACACAAAAGCGCGCTCGACTATTTTCAGAAGTCCCATAGCAGTGAATGGAGGCTGTACCAGGAACCTATTCTTGTATCTCACACCCTCCAGTTCTGTAAGGTTCTGTCATGCTTCTATGTCATGTCAGAAGATTTTTTTTAAACTAGGAGTGATCTTATGTCTGCTAATGCTAGACATGCTCAAAACTTCCCTTTACTCATTGCCTAGATGGTGTTAGAGGAGCTCATCCTATTGTAGAAACAGACCATTGCTCCAAAACTCTATTTTGGACCATCTTCACGCAAATATATACAGACAATTCCTTGCTTTTTGATGCAGACTCCCTCCCCCCCCCCCCTCTTCTTTATCCGTCTGTCAATTTTGTTTATGGTTACCAATTAAGGTTCCTAGAGAAGGGTCGTTGATCCAGGGAGTTATTCTGATTGATTGGAGTCCTAAAATGAGGAAAATTGCCTTCTACCTCATGAGGATTTTTTGCCTTCCTTTGGATTAATTTGCATAATAACCGGCTGAACGGGATGGATGTCTCTTTTTCAGCCTTACAAACGATGTTGTTATCTTACTATGAGCAACAGGGATCAATTGCTAGTTTCTCACTTACCTTGTTTGAGACAGTTGCTATGCAACCACCTTAGCATCTGTCTGAATCTGGTTTTGTTTTTAGCTTGCTATTGCAATAGTGGCCCATGCCCACTGCTGCCCTATTACCTCAGGCAGGTCTGGGCACTGTGTGATTTTACCCCTCTTTTCCTCCCCTGCTGGCAGCCTAGATCTGCTTTCCCTCTGCTTCCCACCAGCAACGAGTCTGGCCCTGGCTTTTGCAGGCTGCAGCCTGTGAGTCTCAGTGAAGATCACCCAGCTTGGCTCTAGAGCATGCTTGCCACCCAGCTCTTAAAGGGCTGGAACGTAATCTAGTTTATCTCAGCCAGTGGCTGATCACTTGAAGGTATTTATTTACCTTCCCCTATAGGAGGGTGCGTTACCTTTAGGTTTCCTAGCTTGCTAGTAACCAGTCAATGTGTGCTGTTCAGTCTGTCTGCTCACGTTCCGACCTCTGTCTGTTTACCTACTCTGACCCTCCTCTTCCTGCTCTGACCTAGGACTTGTTTCAGGTATTCACACAAATGCTACCTGCCCTGGCCTCTGCCTTTTTTCTGAGTATGAGTATTGCCTGACCCCTCAGTGCTTTGCACCAGTGTCTCTGACCCAAGTGGTCAGCTCCTATCACCCTGGGACTATTTCAAAAGGCAACAGTCTGGTGGCTCTTCTGCAGTGAGGGCCAGATTCCTGTACAGGGATTAAAATGTGAAAACCAGGGCACTGCAAGAAAAATGCCCTTCGGGCTAACCTAAAGTCAAAACAGTTGATTGGTGCAGTGATTCCACACCCACTGCCTATAAGACTTACTTAGTCTGTTGCTTGCCAGCAACTGATTTTTTATTACTATGCCTTTAAAATCCTTTTGTCTCCGTTCCTCTTTGTCAGGTATAATGAATGCTGTGTGCAGTTGTTTCCTAGTTTTGAATCCTAGTCCATTGGCTTTGTTTGAGTGCATCCAGGGATTTGTGGTTCTACGTTGAGATTACTGTAGTTGTGTTTGTTGTTGGTTCAGCTTGCCTTTTGCATATTAGATTTAGATTTTCTGTTTGTCCTGTTGGGCTCCTTATCCTTTGCAATTCTCATCCTGTCATATATCGGTGAGTTTATTATTCTCTATTTGTCAGTTTTCTGTCAGTCTGATGCGTGCTTCATACTGTATATCTCTTCTTGCGACCATCTGGTTGTTAAGTAATTCTACTCCACTCAAGTCCAGGGGGTATCTGAGTACCAAGATCCATTGATCAAGCTTTGGGGAAAGTGATTGCTATGGGTAAAGTCAAGTTATGAATTATGGCAAACAACTGGCATTTTTACACTCTCTTGGACTTCCCATTAGTGCTTTTTTCTTCATCATTGTTCAATTTTGGGTTTTACTAAAAATATCCAAGTAAATGATTTGTCCCAAATATGATTCTTTCTATAATTACAAGAGATTGATCAACTTGTCTATAATAGTGTGTGATGGGGCCCAAAAAACCTTCATCTATAGATCAAAAAATGGAGATTGCCTGCCTGATTATTGCTATCTAAAAGGTTATTGCCCAAGAATGTGCATACAGTAGACAAGATCTTTGATGACTAGATGAATTTGCCCATTAATTTAATAGCACTTTATCTGCATTCAGGCAGAACTCTTGGATACATTTCATTAAGACACCCACAAGATGGAAATCACCCTGTTGGGTAAGCATGTACTAGGGATATCCTTATTATACAGTGAAACTCAATAATGAATGACATAAAGATGGCGTGCATTTCCTGGGTTCAGAGAAGGTGATGTTCTCAGGATGCATTCCATGATCAAAGATGAGATGGAATTGAACAAAACATTTCCTCTCCATGGTTCTGTTTCCCAAGATCAACTCTTGAAGACCAGAATCTGAGAGACATTATGCTTGGAAACTAGAACACATATTCTGTTCTGTGTCTGTCCTAGAGGCTCCCTTTATTGATTACAGTAAGGACTTTCTGCTTCAACCCTTACCGTGATACAACTAAAAATATTCCAAATGTACAGTATGCTCCATTCATTATGGAAATAGTCCAGGGAGCACTCTATTGTACATAAGCAAAAGTAGTGTTTTCTGGATTAAAATAGTACTACATATTATAGAGGTATAATTAACTGCTTAATACAATAGAAGCAGTATTAGGCTAAATTGGTTTAATTAGTAATCATAGGTTAGTAAGTTTTTTTTATTTATTGTATATTGTAGTATAATTAACAGTTTCAGCCAGAAACAAAGTTCAAGCAGTCACTGAAGTAAGATAATTGCTTACCAATGTGCAAGATTCCTTATCTACGTAACACAATTTGAGCTGAAAGACCTTACTATATTAAAAAAAAGAAATTGCAATAAATACAAATATTTATTTTTGCAGGCGCAATGCCTGATCCTTCATTTGAGGGGTGACCAGTCACTGACAAAGGGGTATGACAGTATTTTTTTTTTTCACCACTGAAAACATATACATGAGTGGAACGTATCTATATATATTGTAAGAAGGTAAAAATAATCATCATGGATGATAGGTACGTGCCACCGAGGTTCCTGGCCTCGGTGGAGTAAGAGCCGGTTTTTATGTGTCAGCAGCAGTTGCTGTTTGACACCTTAACACTTAGTATGGCTGTATAGCTGATCCAGGACGGCTCTTACTGGGAGTAGTCAAAGTGCTGGGTGGGTGACTACTTCCCATGTTCCAGGCTGGGTTTTGCCAAGCCTAAAAAAAAAACAGCCAGCACTGCCAGGTTAGGAGGATTACCTCAGTCTGACAGTGGAGCTCAGGAGGTGTGTGTCCTGGGATCTGAGGCTTGTCCCGTGCTGGAGGGCTGAGACCCGTCTTTAAGGGAAACGGGGCCCCCAAATGCCTGCTATGGACTGCTGGAGGCAGAATTGCCAACAAGGTGATTTTTCCTATGTGGACTTTCCTTTGTGTGTGAACTAACACCAAGACTGCAAAGTGACATTTTGTTTTTGCTTTATTTGTGAATAAACGAGGAAGTTTGATTTAAGAACTGGTAATTTGCCTCTGTACTGCGTCCGCACACCCTGTCTACCAGAGCGAATCCCCCCAATATATATCAAAAGGAATACCTGTGCAACAAAGTGTTCTAAACTGTATGGGCTCTTTTACTCAGGTCGATCAACAAATCATTTGCTCACCTGTTCACTGCCAATTGTAAACATGCCATCAATCATTCGACAAATCAGCAAACATTCATTTGTTAGGGTGATGAGGCATCAAAAATTGTTTGTTGGCAGAAAATGCCAATATAAACAGGGCATGTGCTGCCAACAAATATGACTGTATGGGGACGAAACATCATATTAAAGGGGTTGTCCCATCTCACCGTTTCCATGGCAAAATGGGACTAAGCACCAGCCAGAATTATGGATATGGCTGAGCAGCGGCATTGCACTGTTCCATAGCAGTGAATGGGAGTATGCAAACAGGGCACAGCAAGCTACACTGTTTCTGTAACTCCCAACCTATGCAAACAGCATAGCCTGCTATGCTAAGCTCTTTGTGTAGCTCCCATGCACTGCTATGGGACTCATGAAGACAGCGGAGTGCTGGACGCTCAACCATTTCTGTAATTCCCCCTCTCCTCCAGTCACGGTCAAAATTAGCCTAATCTCACCACTTTAAATGAACCTTTCTTCCAACAGTTACAGGCTTTGTCTTGGTGTCAGCAGGCATTAGCATTAAACTGGCAGGCAAACTCAACCCTGCTATATCTTTCTCTCACTCTGCTGTACTGACAAGCTAACTTGGTGTCTTTGTTTACTCTTTATGCTGCACTTCACTCTTGTAGTCGGACTTATGTTTAGCCTAAAAGTAGGTTAGAATCCTGGCAGCTCCAACATGGAGTCTCAACCAGAACAAACCAGAACTGCCCCACCTCCTTCTGGTAGCAAGCAGGACTGGCCCACTTCTGCCCAAAGGGGGGAGAATGGAATGAGGAGTTTCATTCTGTCTAAGGATAGCTCTGCCGTGTTTGCTGCCACCTGCTGGTGAACTAGGCACATTACATGTAATAAACAGTTACATAGCAAGATTATGAATGCACATTGTGGAGGACCTGGAAAGACATACACAAGAGATAGCCCATTAAAGATAGTAACAGGGTCGAGTAGTGGTAACACCACTTTGGGGTGTTACATACTCTCCAGGAATGCCAGATCCAAAGAGCTACTGCAGGCTGTTCCCTACTGGAACAGCCTGCCGGATCTCTTACTGCTAGTGTCTTACTAGCCTAACATAAATACTGAAGCGTCCCTTTCAGTTGCTATCTGGCAACAAAATCAATGTTGTTTTTTAATAGAGAAACAGAACTGTTCTCCCACTGACATATCCCTCGTCCAAAAATTCAACCACTCACATTTTTCTTGCTTCCACGTAAACATTTTAAAACTGGATATTTTTTTTTTAACTGATACAAACTAAAGCCAACTTTGCTCAGTTTCTACAAGGGATCAAGTTTCCCTAAAAAACTGATTCTATGCCTGAAACATAAACCATGATGTGAAAGGGGAAGTTACTGTGACAATAAGGCCTCCTGCACACGACCATATGGATTTTTCAGTGTTTTGAAGTCCGTTTTTCACGGATCAGTTGTTCCGTTTTTTGTTTCCGTTGTGTTTCCCTTTCTGTTCCGTTTTTCCGTTCCATTTTTCCTTATGGCATATACAGTATACAGTAATTACATAGATAAAATTGGGCTGGGCATAACATTTTCAATAGATGGTTCCGTAAAAAACGGAACTGAAAAGGAAGACATACGGATGCATTTCCGTATGTGTTCCGTTTTTTTGCGGACCCATTGACTTGAATGGAGCCACGGAACGTGATTTGCGGGCAATAATAGGACAATTTTCTATCTTTAAATGGAACGGAAAACGGAAATACGGAAACGGAATGCATACGGAGTACATTCCATTTTTTTTGCGGAACCATTGAAATGAATGGTTCCGTATACGGAACGCAACAAACGGCCAGTAAATGGGGGAAAAAAATGGTTGTGTGCAGGAGGCCTAAGGCCTAGTTCACACGACCATATGACTTTTATTGTTTTTTGCGGTCCGTTTTTCACGGATCCATTGTTCCATTTTTGAGTTCCGTTGTGTTTCTGTTTCCTTCCCGTTTTTCCGTTCTTCTGTATGCCATGTACAGTATACAGTAATTACATAGAAAAAATTGGGCTGGCCATAACATTTTCAATAGATGGTTCATAAAAAATGGAACGGAAACGGAAGACATACGGATGCATTTCCGTATGTGTTCCATTTTTTTTGCGGACCCATTGAAATGAATGGAGCCACGGAACGTGATTTGCGGGCAATAATAGGACATGTTCTATCTTTCAACGGAACGGAAAAACAAATACGGAAACGGAATGCATACGGAGTACATTCCGTTTTTTTTGTGGAACCATTGAAATTAATGGCAAAAAAAATAAAACGTTCGTGTGAACTAGGCCCAAGACAATAAAAATGGAAATTTTTTGTGCTTAAGTATTCACCCCCTGAAAGTCAATACTTTGTAGAGACAGTTACCGATGTATACTACAAAGAAAAAAATTAGTTTTTTTTTTTTTTTTACAGTTACCGATGTATGTCTCTATTAGCTTAGTACATCAAGACTCTGGGATTTTGCCCATTCTTCCACAGAAAACTGCTTCAGGTCCTTCAAGTTAGATGGGTTAGGTTGGCGTATAGCAGTGTTCAAATCATGCCACACATATTCAATTGCATTGAGGTCTGGGCCTTGACTAGGCCATTCCAAGACATGCAAATGTCTCCATAAACTACACAGTGTAGTTTAAGCTGTATGTTTAATCTGGAGGGTGAAACTCCATCCTTAAATCAAATCTCTGGTAGACTGAAACAGCTTTTCCCTAGCTGAGGATTGCTCTGTATTTACTGGCATCCATCTTTCCTTCAGTTTTTTAGTCCCTGGCAATAAATAGCATCCCCACCGCATGATGTTGCAAACACCATTGTTCAGTGTGGGAATGGGGATCTTGGTGTGATTGGAAGTTTTGGGTTTGTTTCACACATATTGTTTCTCATGATGGGCTAGTTTTCAATTTTAGTCTCTTCTGAGAAGATAACCTTCTTCCATGCGTTTAAGTCTGCTAAATGCTATTTTGTGAACTCCAAATGTGTTTTTTTTATGGCTTTTTTGGTACTCTTCTATAAAGCCCCATTCTGTGGTGTGTATGCCTTATAGTAGTCCTGTGGGCAGATACTTCCATCTTGGCTGAGGATCTTTGGAGCATCTTCAGTGTTATTGTTGGTGTCTTTATTGATAGTTTGATTAATTCCCTCCTCGCCTGGACCATGAGTTTTGGTGGGTTGCCTTTTTCTGTCAGGATTGGACATCAATAAAGGATTGGTGTGGGTCCGACACCTGGGACTCCCATCAATCAGCTGTTTGAGGAGGCCGCAGCGCCCACTGGAGTATTGAAGCCTCCTCAAACAGCTGATCGACAGGGGTCCTGGGTGTCAGACCCCGCAGAGCTGATATTAATGTAGATCTGTTGTAGAAAGTTCTGTGACTGTTCCGTATAACAGAATATGATATGTAAAAAATGATGAACATAATGCCAAAAGAACCAGAATGTATGTATGGAACAGATTTTAAGTCACAGAAATTTCTGCAACAAATCTGTTATAAACCTACCCTTGAAAGGCATGATGAATTTAAAGGAGTTGTCGGAGCTGCATAAAAAATTGCCCCAGAGGGGGAAATGTGTTAGGCTTTTCGCTGCAGTTGTCTCCTGGGCATATGGATCGCAACTGCTGTGTCTAAGTAAATTGGAGGTCGGTGGGGAGGACTGCATCATCAGCACTGGAACACTAGGGGAGTAAAGGGATAGGTATTGATTCTTGTCTTCCATTAAGCACTGTTTGGAGGATGCTTGATGAGAAAAATGTACCACAATTCCTTCACACTTGCATCAATGTACTGTGTGTTTTAATCACTTTTACATTTACCTCAACAGTTTTGTAAAAGGGGCACGGCATAGAAGAGTTTTAAAATGCAGCCAATTGTGTGTCATTTTTGAGTAGATGATTTTGGTTTTAAACTTAGCTATATACCGAAGTCACGTAAGAAAGAAAATGTGTCTAGCATATCTAGAGAGTTGTGCAAAATTTATTCTGCCTCATGTACTATTTTGATAAATTTGGAACAATTGGACCCATTTTTGCAGTCTTTTAAATTGACACATCCTACACAACTAATAAATCCCTCTCATTTTATGCAGTGTATGATTATTACATTATACAGTAAATGATCACTCAACATATTCATTTTTCATGTTTTCATGTGCGTATAGTCATTAAAAAAGAAATTAGCCCACATAACTTAGTTCAAAAGTCTAATAATAGCAAATTGAAAAATAGTACAAAACGGTCTAATAGAGAAACTATGAGTGTAACTTCTGTGTCCGGGGTATGGCTGTACCTGGGCTTTTGTACCCAAAGGCTCCTCTGCCACATAAGACACCAGAATTATAGATGGGACATAGAAGATAGAGGATTGGAGGGAGATAATCAGATCGCAGCTTTTATTAATTGCACTGCTATGGATAAATTGCTATGGGCAACAAGCCTAGTTTTCTGCTAGTCAGTTTTGATAAATATTGCCCGTTGTATGTATGAGACACCACCAGAAGAACACTATACGAAATCTAAAATACATATAAAGTTGTTTTAATATAATTATACAAATATGAAGTGACCATTCTAAAGACTTGTATCCAACGCAATGTTCCTGAATAGATGGACTTCATAATGATGGCCAAATATTACAACAGAGAGTCTTGAGAATGATAAAAGTATTTCCCTGTAGAAAAGTTATCTTGATTATTTTAATATATAGGTTGTTGATTAATCTCTTAAATTTGGTCTTTACTCAATTGGAGTCCATGCAACATTAATTCTTAGGTATAGTGCATGTTTTCTGTGCAAAACAAAGGCGAGAAATTAGGCTACTTTCACATTAGCGTTTTTTGCGGATCCGTCATGGATCTGCAAAAATGCTTCCGTTACAATAATACAACTGCATGTATCTAGGGCTGCAGTAAACCATTATTTTAGAAATTGAGTATTCTATTGATTATTTTTTACGATTAATCAAAGTATTCTAATAAGAAAAAATGAATTAATAGACTGTTTTCCTTTATAAAAACCCATCAGACCCCCTGCCATTAGTCCCCAAAACCCTTCATTCCCCCTGTGTGATCAGCCCAAGTGCTTCAGTTCCCCCCAGTGCCATCGGCTCCACTATCCCCCAGTGCAATCAGCTCCGTTCCCTCAGTGCCTTCAGCTCTCCCCCACCCCAGATCCATCAGCTCTTACCCACCCCAGAGCCATAGGCTCTCCCCCACCCCAGTGCCTTCAGCTCTCCCCCACCCCAGAGCCATCAGCTCTTCCCCACACTAGAGCCATCAGCTCTTCCCCACCCTAGAGCCATCAGCTCTTCCCCACCCTAGAGCCATCAGCTCTCCCCCACTCCAGAGCCATAAGCTCTCCCCCACCCTAGAGCCATAAGCTCTCCCTCCTTGTGCCAGCAGCTCTCCCCCTTGTGCCAGAAGCCGCCCCCCCCCCTTGTGCCAGCAGCTTCCCCCCTTGTGCCAGCAGCTCTCCCCCCACCTTGTGCCAGCAGTTATCCTCCCTTGTGCCAGCAGCTCTTCCCCCCTTGTGCCAGCAGCTCTTCCCCCCCTTGTGCCAGCAGATCCCCCCCTTGTGCCTGCAAGTCTCCCCCTTATGCCAGCATCTCTCCCCCTTGTGCCAGCATCTCTCCCCCTTGTGCCAGCAGACCCCCCCTCCTTGTGCCAACAGCTCTCCTCCCTTGTGCCATCATCTCACACCCTTGTGCCAGCAGCTCTCCCCCACCTTGTGCCAGCAGCCCCCCCCCCTTTTGCCAGCAGCTCCCCCCCTTTTGCCAGCAGCTCTTTCCCCCTTGTGCCAGCAGCTCTCCCCCCTTGTGAAATCACCTCCCCCCTGTTACTGCTGACACCCGGAGTGCACAGGTCATTGGTTGCTATGACGCTGTTCACTTAGTGTTCACTCACTGTTAATAGGAATTGTTCAATTTGAGCTCATTATGCTCAAGTATGCAAATAGCATTTTAGACTAAAATGGCGCTTCACTGTACAAGAGAAATGATGGCTTTTAAAATGACACTGCATCATCAGCGCACAATTCACAGATTAGTCTCCCATTTTAAGGAAAATTAAGGCATGCAAAGACCTTCATACACAGAGGGTCATCCCAAATATTGGAACCATGTAAAAAGCATTTGGAATCACATTTTAATACTTACCCTAATGCTGTATATCCACTTAAAGATTGCATCTCTGAACAAATACATTCTAGGTGGAATGATTGCAGAGCTGTCAGGTCTAAGGGCTGCACAGGGCGGAGGAGGACGCTGAGCTTGGGAATATATATTTATCTATTATTTGGGTACTGTAAGAGCTTTTTCTGCATGTATAGAGTCTACAAGTCCTGCTTCTTCCACCCACAGCTCTGCTTGTATATATAGTCATACAGGGAAAGCTGTCAATCAGGGTGTGTGGGTAGGAGAACATGACTCAGGCTCTAGATGAACCCATGCAGAAAGGCCACTACTGATTGAATTGATAGAAATCTGTATATGCCCAAGGTCAGCATCTTCCACTCTCTCCTAAGTAGTGTTGAGCGTGAATATTTTGGGGGGAAAAAATTTCCGCGAATATCGGCACTTCGAGAATTCACAAACATTTAGAATATAGTGCTATATATTCGTAATGATGAATATTCGCTTTTGTTTTTTTTTTAACACAGCACACGTCAGGTGATCATCCCTCCCTTCTTCTAGCTTGTGGGCCAATGAGAAGGCTTTGTCACAACTTAGCAACATCCCTAGCAACCAATAGAAAAGTTGCCTACCCCACGCCGGTATTTCGTGCGCATTACGCAAATAATACATTGCCGATTTTTGCAATCAAGAATATATGACGAATATTCTACAAAATATTCTTCGAATATTGCCCCTGCCGCTCATCACTACTCCTAAGCTGCCTCAAGGGAAGCATCATTTTAACTGAAAGGGGGTCTTCCAACAATGTTAGTAATAAGAGATTGTAGGTTCATTATAGAAAAGTAACTAAAATAAATAAATAAATAAAATAATAGTATCCAGTGATGTTTCCTACAAAGTAATAGCCAGATTCTATTAAATTTAAAATATATATACGTATATTTAATTGATTAAGATTACTTGTAACATATATGATTGGAAAAATAGGAAATGCACTATGAGTGCACCACGCTATAAAGTATGCTTAAATTGAGTTAAATGAGGCTGGGATGCCATGAGTATGATAGTGGCTGCATGGAGCCAAAGCATAATTATAGTGATTTAGTTAATTGTCCAAATCTCCAAACATAAAACAAAAATGTAAAAACATAATTAGTGATGTAGTCATTCAGTGTTCCAGTCATACTCAAGGAGACATTTGGATGGTTGTCAAAAGATTACAAAAACTGTATCTGAAATAATTTGCATTGATTATCTCGTGACAATGGCACCTGTTTACCTGAGCGTTTCTGAGACGCACATTTTACGCGCGTATTTGTCGCACGTTTTTATGCGCGGTTTTTGCAATAGTAAACGTGCGTTTGTGTGATTGACCGCAGTGTTGTCCAATGAGTCTATGGCCAAAGCGCGACAAACGCCCAAAAAAAGCTCAAGAACTTGTTTATGCATCGGGCGTTTTACAGCGCGTTCAAACGCGCTGTAAAACGCTCAAGTGTGAACCAGGGCCATAGGGAAGCATTGGTTTTCACGTGTTGAGCGTTTTACAGCGCGTTTAAACGCGCTGTAAAACGCTCAGGTGTGAACTTAGGGTTAAGGAGTGAGATACATAACAGTCAGTTCTAGAGGTTCATGTGGTGGAGCGGTAATGTACAGGCCTAGGCGTCGTCCATTGTGTCTGATCACTGGTTGTCAGCAGTCCTGAACCTGACCGTCTTGTCCTGAACGTTTTCAGACACAAATTGAACCTGTTCTCTCCATTCACTTCAATGGCAGATCAAATATTTATGACATATTCTGTGGATATGCCATAAGTGTCCCAGGTGGGACAATGCCTTTAAATGTACACATAATAAGACATCATATACTGCATGCGATTACCAGATACACATAGGGGGAGATTTATCAAACTGGTGTAAAGTAGAACTGGCTTAGTTGCCCATAGCAACCAGATTCCACCTTTCATTTTCCAAAGGAGCTGTCAAAAATGAAAGGTGAAATCTGATTGGTTTCTATGGGCAACTAAGCCAGTTCTACTTTACACCAGTTTGATAACTCTCCCCCATAATGTACTGTGAACACTGGAATAAGTGCATACATGGCGTTGAGGGGGCAAGGCAAATGGGTGAGAGGGGTGGAGGGCCATATGGAAAATAGGGGCTCAGTATAATAGGGGCCTATTAACACCTGAAAATGTCTTGACAGCACGTACCCACTAGTCTTCCAGATCCCCCACTTCAAATGCAAGTTTGAGTTACAATGTATCTACCACTAATGAATGTTAGAGTATGATAATTTTCCTTGCAGGCATTCAAGTATGTATTTTACGTTTTTTAATGCCTCGTTGTGTTTTTTTCCAGTCTCTTTCACTTACTTCAAGCAGATTCAGCCTAGCGTGTCAGGTCATATGATCCACTAATGACTTGCTTAAAAAGGGGGCTGAACATAGGCATAATCTCATGAATATTTATCAGCAGTCATAGCTACAATTCAGAACAGCTCACAGTCACAAAGAGTAGAATGGACCCACTGTGCCAACTGACCAGTTTGACTTTGGGCTAAACCTAAGGGCGCTGCCCTGGCAGTTCCCTGGTAGTCACCCTTAAACTCCTGTACAGGGATCTGGACTTTGTTGCAGGAAACAAGCAGGCTGCTACCTTCTGGAGTAGTCCTGGTATAGATGGCAGCTGACCCATGGGGGTCAGAGACACCAGTGCAAAGCAACGAGTCCAAAGTCGGGGCAGGCTGAGAATGTGCATATTCCGATAGCAGTTCTTGGGAGCAACGGAGCTAGGCGCAGCCTTAGCATAGTGCTGTGTGACTTGGGGGGAAGTTAGGCAGTTGAGGGTTAAAGTTTAGGTGAGGGGAGGGGTCATGGTCATGGTTCCCGGGCAGTATATGAGGGGAGCGGGGGGCGGAGTTTGGCAGACGCCGCTCGTGGAAGAAGGAGAAAGTTTTTCCCTCCCGCCCGCCCAGTATAGTGGCTGGGGTTGATGAGTTTGCAGTGGCGTGGTAATGGAGGGTCCTGGAAGGCAATGATAAGTTTAATAGGTGCATGCCAAGGTGGAGTGTGCATCTCAGGAGGTTCGGTAAGCTTGTGCATGGGGCTCCTGTTGGGCAGATGGGCCTACAGGGGAGATCAATTACAGTATGGAGGATTCGGTGCTCTCGGGTCGGTGACCGCGGCCGAGGGTAAGGCGGTATGACAAGTGGAGGTGAATGGTGGAGAGCACAGCTTACCTGTTGCCTTCTAGGATCCTATGCAATGGTTCATATGTTATGGTAATTGATAAGTTATGCGTGTTATTACGTATTTCTGTTAAGTGATAATTGATGTTGTTTAATAAATTGGCCGAGAAGGCTCTTTTCCCAAGAAGATGTCTCTGTCTGTTAATTGTGGTACAGGTGGGGGCAGTAAGGTAAGGGGCAGGTTTTATGGGCCGAAGTATCTTCCATCCCATAAGTCATAGGTTGGACAGGCTAAGTATGTGCATAATCCAGATGGCAACTCCAAGGTCAGGGCAGACGGCAAGAGGCAGAGTTGGTAGTCAGGCAAAGTACGGTACACAGGTAGTCAGACAAGAGATCACATCTTAGTTTGTTAGTAGACTCTAGAAAGCCCAAAATGCTGGCAAGGAGGTGGATCCACAGTTCAGTTAAATAGGGAGGTCGATCAGCACTTTAGTCAGCAGCTGGACAGGGAGATTGAGGAAAAGATTTAAGGGTTTGTTCGGGGTCACAGCTTAACCCAGACATGTCCCCCAATTCAACCAGGCAGCCCCTCTGAGTCGAGCATTGGAGCATTTCTCAGAGCATCGCACAGGGCAAGGGCTTTTTTGTTTCCAAACTTACACTGCTAAACGGAGTCTTCCACCGAGCCATGTTTCCGGTGACATCACCAGCACTAATGGGCGGGCTTTAGCAGTGTCCTAGCCCGTTTAGTTTCGCAGTGCTAAAAGGAAGCTCATTGAGCACTGGTTCCAATACACACAGGGAGAGAGGAGCAACACCCACGCCTGCCTGGGACAGCATGATATCGGTGGGCATGGACCACTGGCATGACAATATTAATCACAAAGACACACAAAAGGAGAATTTTGGTGACAGGGACATCATGTGCTATGTGGAAAAAATGTGGCACTTTCATTAAGCTTTTTACACCACTTTTGTGGCACTGTTTCTAGAAAAAAAAACAACCATAAATTATGGTGCATGCCACAATTCCACTGTAATTTCCAACTTTTTACTGTTCTAAAAGTGGGTGGGGCTTAGTGTGATGGGGTGTGGTCATCAGCAGCCTGTCAGAGAAAGTGTGGTAAATTGTGATTCAAATCATAGCTGCCATATATTACGCTGGGTTCAGACCTGAGCATTCGGGATGTCGCGCTCTGTATGCGCGATTCTACGGGCGTCTGACATACACGGCTACGGAACAAGCGAACGCCTATTGTCGCGCGTTCCAGCTAAGTCTATGTAAGCTCATGTACTTCTTGGGCGTCGGGCGTTTTACAGCGCGATCGTACGCGCTGTAAAACGCCCAGGTGAGAACCATTCTCATAGGGAATCATTGGTTCTTGCCTGTTGAGCGTTTTACAGCGCGTAGGAACGCGCTGTAAAACGCTCAGGTCTGAACCCAGCCTTAGGCTACTTTCACACTGGCATTTTGGCTTTTCCGTTTGTGAGATCCGTTCAGGGTTCTCAGAATCGGTCCAAAACAGATCAGTTTTGTTATATTGTATTTAGTAAATCATGTTATTTATATATGTTTGTATCTATATATATATATATATATATATATATATATATATATAAACACTTTCTCATGTGCATACATTTTTTGTACTTATAAAAGTGACGGTGCTGTGCACTAATCTTGGGTTGTGATTTAATCTGCGTTCACATCACCGTTCATCCTTTCCGTTCTCCTGCCCCGTTTATGGGCAGGAAAACGGAAAGGACGGATTCAGCACATAACTGAGCCGAACGGAGCCCATGGGCCCCACAGACTATAATGGGGTTCGTTAGGTTTCTGCTCAGAGGAAGACTTTTGAAGCGGAGATAAAAGTCCTGCACGCACAACGTTTGTCTCCGCTCTAAAATCTTTTTCTGAGCGGAAACCTAACGGACCCATTATAGTCTATGGGGCTCGTAATCTCCGTTCTGCTCAGTTATGCGCCGAATCCGTCCTTTCTGTTTTCCTGCCCCTATACAGTTCAGGAGGACGGAAAGGCTGAACGGTGATGTGAACGAAGCCTAACAGGGTGAAATAGAAATCTGTGATCTCTTCTAGCAGTGCACCTTTGCCTACAAGAGACACTTGTATGATACAGAATACACTAACACTCGCCTGCCCATCTGTTAGACTTCAGGCACAACGGTCCCTAATCCCCATGAGACAATCATTCCTAATTATCTACAGATTACAGTTTCTAGAAGGAGAAAGGCCCTCGCTTAGTGCAGGTGCTGCCATTGTACACAGCAACGCATCTTCAGCCGCCCTCCTGTTACAGATCCCTTCTCTCAATGTACATCTGATTTATGATGTTGATGATTAAATCTACTACAGGAGGACACCCGATTTTCTGCAGATCATATAGAGACATCATCGTTATTCCGTACATATAATCTTCACTGTGGTTACTGTTTACATTGCTTTTTCAATGATTTAGATGCTTGTATAATGCACAACGGTTTCCTCTTTCTTCTCTCTCTCTGTCAGAAGCACTTGTTAACTCAAGGCTCCGACCTGATCTGCGCATGTTTAATCGACCACCGCGGTTGTCATGCCAACAAGGAAGGAGAACCCGGAGCTTATAGTAGGCATTTCAATGCAGTGACCCAATTACTGTCCGTCAACAAATTCACAGGGACAATAGAGACTAACACATTATCAGGATGAAATCTAAGAGAGAAATATCAAGATGCTGAAAATGAAATCTTAGGATCTGCAGAAATGAGCCACTTTTGAGTTTTTACCATAGAATTCAGGCGTGCATGTTAATCTTTATAAGCTTGCCTATATAAATCGATGCTAAAAACAAGATAAAATTCTAAAAATGCAAATATAGAAATATAATAAAAATATGAATACAGTAAAGATTACAGTAAATAAATATGTAAAAAATTGTTCCAGATTTGTAGCCACTTTAAAATCCAATATTAGAAAATTGCATAGGCAGCAGCCAGCAAATCCTTTCATACCATTACTATTGGAAATGGTCCCTTTGGCTGGATTGATAAATAGTGAATCCAGAACATGTTGTAATACAGTCCAGTACAAGGTAATGTGGCTTTCCAAAACCCAATTCACATGCAAAAGAAAAATCAACAGATGCAGATTTTACCAAATGCAATTCAGAAGATGAAAGCTGTGGTCAAATCTGCAGCAAGATCCACGTGAAGAACATGTGTACAGGTGACGAGGCGCCATTCTGGGAATAACCATTTAATTCCATAGAAAACCAAAATGTTATAAAGCTATCAATGAAATAAATACAACAAAATGTGCCCATAGTGAAATGTCTATATCGGCACTGCAGGGAGGACAGCTTTTCATACCCTGCATCTTGGGAAAGTTTGAATAAGTATTAATAAACTTGGATCTAGAAAAAGTGTAAAGCTATTAATTTTCATGTTCTATTGAAATGTAAAATTGTATGTTTTATTCTAAAAAATATCCCACATCAGCAAGCAGGCAGGCAAATGGTTTATTCAGCTTGTCTCCCTGCTCCCTGGGACAATCACTGAAATGAAATGCGCATTTATTTTATCAGTCGCATAAAGGAACTGCTGATCCCGTTTCTACTCACAGCTTGATGGCCTGATACATAATGATGATGTTTTCCCCAGACGCTGCTCCATTGTCATTATTTTGTGATATTACTGTACTATTTTGTACCAGCCGGATGCTTATATATGTGTATTTATTCTCATTCCATTAGTATTTCAGATGTAAAACTGTCATATACAATAGATAGTTGATGACCAAAGCTTTAGGGCTCATTCAGACAAGTGATGCTCAAGTCTGTGTGCTGTCCACGTGTATGCATTAAAGGGGTTAATCTGGGTTTTTACAGATAGGCTCATGTAATGGCTTACCTCATGTACCTCTTCCCCATGCCTTTTTCTTTTCAAGTTGACCCATTTTAACTAAGTAAACATCAGGGTTGTTTCCTTCCTGTATATAGCACTTCCTGTTGCTGTATCCAACGACATCTCCAGCACCGCCCCTAACAACACCCAGCTAGTTTATAGCTCCTCCCACCCAGCTGGTTACATAGACACTCCCCTATCACTGCCCCTAACAACACCCAGCTAGTTTATAGCTCCTCCCACCCAGCTAGTTACATAGACACTCCCCTATCACTGCCCCCAACAACACCCAGCTAGTTTATAGCTCCTCCCACCCAGCTAGTTACATAGACACTCCCCTATCACTGCCCCTAATAACACCCAGCTAGTTTATAGCTCCTCCCACCCAGCTGGTTACATAGACACTCCCCTATCACTGCCCCTAATAACACCCAGCTAGTTTATAGCTCCTCCCACCCAGCTGGTTACATAGACACTCCCCTATCACTGCCCCTAACAACACCCAGCTAGTTTATAGCTCCTCCCACCCAGCTGGTTACATAGACATTCCCCTGTCACTGCCCCTAACAACACCCAGCTAGTTTATAGCTCCTCCCACCCAGCTGGTTACATAGACACTCCCCTATCACTGCCCCTAACAACACCCAGCTAGTTTATAGCTCCTCCCACCCAGCTGGTTACATAGACATTCCCCTGTCACTGCCCCTAACAACACCCAGCTAGTTTATAGCTCCTCCCACCCAGCTAATTACATAGACACTCCCCTATCACTGCCCCTAACAACACCCAGCTAGTTTATAGCTCCTCCCACCCAGCTAGTTGCATAGACACTCCCCTATCACTGCCCCTAACACCCAGCTAGTTTATAGCTCCTCCCACCCAGCTACTTACATAGACACTCCCCTATCACTGCCCCTAACATCACCCAGCTAGTTTATAGCTCCTCACACCCAGCTACTTACATAGACATTCCCCTGTCACTGCCCCTAACACCCAGCTAGTTTATAGCTCCTCCCACCCAGCTAGTTACATAGACACTCCCCTATCACTGCCCCTAACAACACCCAGCTAGTTTATAGCTCCTCCCACCCAGCTAGTTACATAGACATTTCCCTATCACTGCCCCCAACAACACCCAGCTAGTCTATAGCTCCTCCCACCAGCTGGTTACATAGACGCTCCCCTATCACTGCCCCTAACAACCCCCAGCTAGGTTATAGCTCCTCCCACCCAGCTAGTTACATAGACACTCCCCTATCACTGCCCCCAACAACACCCAGCTAGTTTATAGCTCCTCCCACCCAGCTGGTTACATAGACACTCCCCTATCACTGCCCCTAACAACCCCCAGCTAGGTTATAGCTCCTCCCACCTAGCTAGTTACATAGACACTCCCCTATCACTGCCCCCAACAACACCCAGCTAGTTTATAGCTCCTCCCACCCAGCTGGTTACATAGACACTCCCCTATCACTGCCCCTAACAACCCCCAGCTAGGTTATAGCTCCTCCCACCTAGCTAGTAACATAGACACTCCCCTATCACTGCCCCCAACAACACCCAGCTAGTTTATAGCTCCTCCCACCCAGCTGGTTACATAGACACTCCCCTATCACTGCCCCTAACAACCCCCAGCTAGGTTATAGCTCCTCCCACCCAGCTAGTAACATAGACACTCCCCTATCACTGCCCCCAACAACACCCAGCTAGTTTATAGCTCCTCCCACCCAGCTGGTTACATAGACACTCCCCTATCACTGCCCCTAACAACCCCCAGCTAGGTTATAGCTCCTCCCACCCAGCTAGTAACATAGACACTCCCCTATCACTGCCCCCAACAACACCCAGCTAGTTTATAGCTATAGGTTTGTGCAGAGAATATTGCTGCATAGACTACTTTGGTCTGATTTTCACTCTAGATTTGTGCATTCAAGTCAATGGGTCTGTGAAAAATAAGATAGCACGTGGACACCATCCGTGTGTAGTCCATGTTTTCACAGAAGGTTACTAGTAGATGCTGAAAAGAAGTGAAAGCATTTTTTATTTGTTAGTTTTTTTTATAGATGGTAAAAAAAAAATGGTATACAGTTGGAGGCAATACTGATTCCAGACGGATGTTGTCCAATGTTAGTGGATGGAGCACGGACCGGTTTGACAAGGCTCTTAGTCAGAGAGTCCTGTAGAGACAGCACATATGAGGCTTCCCAGCACTTTCTGAACTGCAGATTATACACTCAATCGCGCCATATGCCAGGCTCCATCTGTACTGTCAACTGCACCTACTGAAGTTCTGTGTTCAACAGGGGCAGCATGGCACTATGGGGAAAGGGTTGTTTTTTAGTAGATATAGGACTTTAAATGTTTCACATTTTTCTCAGCACAACGGGCACATACAGTATGAACATGGAGCGCACACAGAGGCTTCCACCTGTCTACGCAGCAGGTCGGCCAGTCTCATAGGTACAAATCCGCTGACAGATGCCCTTGCTGTGGTGATTTGTAGAGTTTAAGAAGTGCAGAGAAGTGCTCAGTAATCTCATGCAGAAGAGGCTAATTGCTCCCAATCAGTCCATGGAAACCAAATGTCTCCATGCATTACACTGTAGTAGCTGAGCTCAGCATTTAGGATTGTGTCTAATGACAAGTATAAACTGTTTCCAGTTGTGATTGCAGCTCTGGACTAGATACTGGCTTTAACTCAGGAGCAGTACTATATTACAAAATGCAGTGCGATCTGCAGGCAGCATGTTCTAGCACAGCATCAATGTAACGTATGATGCTGCGTGCACCAGTGCGCACAATCAAGTTCCTGATGCATTGTGTGTACAATGGTAATCTTCCCTAGAAATATTTGCTTCTAGGTGAAAATCTCTGTACACACGGAGATGAACGGAGCCTGTAGGAAAGTGCTTTGGGTCAGTACAGTTCCTTGCACTGCTGTACTGGGTGCTACTATGTGCACGTCACTAAGGCTACTTTCACACTTGCGTTTGGTGCGGATCCATCATGGATCTGCACAGACGGACCCGTTCAGATAATACAACCGTCTACATCTGTTCAGAACGGATCCATTTGTATTATCTTTAACATAGCCATGACGGATCCGTCTTGAACACCATTGAAAGTCAATGGAGGACGGATCAGTTTTCTATTGTGCCAGATTGTGTCATAGAAAACGGATCCGTCCCCATTGGCTTACATTGTGTGTCAGAATGGATCCATTTGGCTCAGTTTCGTCAGACGGACACCAAAACGCTGCAAGCTGCCTCCAAAGTGGAATGGAGGCGGAACGGAGGCAAACTGATGAAAACTGAGCGGATCCTTATTTATTCAGAATGCATTAGGGCAAAACTGATCCGTTTTGGACCGCTTGTGAGAGCCCTGAACGGATCTTACAAACGGAAACCAAAACGCCAGTGGGAAAGTAGCCTAAAACTTATGCGATTTCAATGTTCTTCCATCAGCCAACGCTTCCACTGCTTCCCTCAACTTTGAACTTGCAGAAAAATGACACTAATTGCTTTGATTTTGTTCTCAACCACAACATGACATTTACATAGATTGGCACAAACAGCAAATTAGTTTCCATGACGACCATCTTCACTATCGAACGCCAACCTGTTTTATCATTCCACAAATGTAACACGTTTCAGTCAGCGCCTATGATCCCCGTATTGTACAGTGACGCCAAACAGCGGCTGTAGGAGCGGACATGGACCGGCACTGCTCTGTTAGGCTAAATTCACACAATCAGGTTTGGGTGCGGATTTTCAGCACGGATTTGCATGAGGAAAATCCACACTGTAGGTCATGTACATTGTATTCTATGAGAATTTGAAATTCTCAATGCACACGATGCAATTTTTTTCCGCACAGATTTTGACCTGCGGCGCGGATTTTTGTCAATTTATTTTATTTTTCCTGACCGGATTTTCGTCGTTCACGTCGTTTCCGCATGCAAATCCGCACCAATTGATGCGGATTGACCGCACAGATTTGCCTGCGAACACCTGCGGATTTCAGTGCGGATTCTCCGCACATGAATCCTGAACGTGTGCATGTAACCTTATAATTACAGAATCAGGCCATAAGTGTTCTGTCGTCGCAAGTTGCGGATCCCCGCCGTGTGTATGCAGCCATTTACTTTTTCACTGCGAAACAGACTAGAATAGGACACGTTCTATGTTTATATTGGGACCGTGGCACGGTGTGCTGTTTAAATCTTTAGAGAGCCCACTGAAGTGAATGGGTCCACATGGGATCCACAAAAAATGTGGATCGAACCAAACATACAGTCGTGTGCGTGAGCCTTTAACAAATCACAGGGGGAGCAGAATGGGGCTGATGCGAGTGAGGGATTCCATCCTGAAATATTTTAAAAAATCCAAAAGCGTAATGCATAAATGTGACTCTAGTTGTAAATCAGGAGGCTCATTCCTACTTGGCCATTAAAAGGTTACTCCCATGTTAGACATTGGGGGCATATCGCTAGGATATGCCTCCAATGTCTGATAGGTACACTTAGAACGGAGGACGCAGAGTGCCGGAGAGCGCACTGTGCATGCGAGGCCACCCTTCATTCATTATGGGCAAGATGAATAAACTTGCGGCACTCACCAGATCAGTTTGCAGATCTTTCATTCCAGTAAAATGTGAGAAAAGTGAAATGGTCTGAAGACGTTCTAAATGCACTGTAATCGTACAAATAGCCATGTTCCAGGGGATATAAAACGGAACTAAAACAACTTCAATAGAATATCACAGCGGTTAACTATATGGAGTTCAGGGTATCTAAACTGAAAATGCAACCCCGACATAGTGCGCTTCATATGTTTCACATTTGGCTGAATTCTTCTGTACTCCGAATGCTTTGAATTACATTTCTATGGCTTTGTAAATTACGACTAACACAAGGCACACTTTTTTATTTGTCTGGCCATTTCAAAGCTCTAAAAATAAAACTCACAGATGTTACTGTGTTTTTTGTACAGAAGATCATAGCTGGAACAGATTGTCCTTATAGAAAACAACTGCCTTGCAATGAAGTCAGAGATTTCACGATTATAGTCTTACTGGTGTCTTTCCTAAAAAATGTCAGTGACCCCCCCCCCCCCTCTACTATGCAGCTGCATGATGGTTTTATTACAAATGTATCAATTACCTGATAGCAGGTTTATTACAGGAATCTCTTCACAATCCGACCATGACCTTCAGACCTGCTAGGAGTTTTAAATTCCCTACGTTTAACCTGCAAAACCACTGTGCAAAATACTGGGCTCCATTGACTGTTGTAATCTGCTTACGGGTCAACCCCATACACATTCAACTATTGTCAGCCGACCAGCCAACAATCTCATTTGTATGGAAGGCTCCCACCAGAGGCGTGTGGCAACAGCTTTCTCATCTCTCCTCATTGAAAACACATACACGCTTGGCCGGGCATGTATGTGTATGGCTGTCACCCGAATGAACATTCAGCCGTCTGCTATTGAAGGTGTACAGACACCTTTATACCCCGATATGCATCATTGCTGACATAATAGTGATACCACGCCATGCCAGCTGTAGTGCCAAAACCATGGCTGACCTTAGATCAGATCATACTGCAAGTGATTCTTCTAGGGAAGAATGCCATTGTAATTTGTAGCGCCCTGCAAAGGGGCATTACCACTCTTTTTTCCCCCTCCACTATCCTTAATGGTGTACCCTGTAACATCATGTGTATTTGTGACGGGATCATCTGTGTCACCGTCTAGTATTCCCTTCTTCCCTTGAAATAGCACAGCCAAATAATCCACAGAGCAATAAATCGCTATTATTGCTAGTATCGCTGGTATCGCTGGTATCGCCAAATAAGTCCATACATGAGCCCAAGCTAAATGCTGGAAATACTTTACTGGAAGGCAACCCAGGTATTCAGAACTACTCTTTCTTTTATGCCCTGCTCCCATGCAAGGGAGACACCCACAACAAATATACATTAACCAATAACACAAAGGTTACAACCCACATAGAATCCTCCCCTCTGCCTGTGATATAATCATGGTACACCATGGTTAACATAATCATCACAGGCAGGAAAATACACAATGTCCTCTGTCCTGGAGACAACCGAGTTGTAATTCAATTATCTCTCAGGACATTATACCAGGTCCTGCACAATGTGTAAATGTATTTATGATTTTGGTAATGGTTTGACATGTAGTGTGCCTGGTTCACCAGCGGCACTTCTAGCAGAGTTGAGTTACCTAGAATGGAACCCTTCTTCCATTCTAGCCCCCATCTCTAGAGAAGGAGGAGTTCAGTTAGTTTCTAGTCAGTCTAGCTTTCCCCCTGCAAGGGGATGGCTGTGTTCCAGCCAGCAGAGCACTGTCTGCTCTGCTGGGCATAGAGGCCCAACCTACAAGCCTCAGAAGCCAGGAGGAAAGGTTCCCTGGACAAGCTAAGGATAAAGATAGAGTCAGACAAAGAGAGAAGTTGAAACAGCAAAGTAAAAGTTCCTATTTGATCCAGCCAACATAGCAGAGCTGAAAGAGTTCAAATGTAGCAGAGTTGAAAGTGTTTGCCTGCCAGAACTTCATGCCAGCCTGCTGGTAACCAAGACCAAGTCTGTAAACCATTTGAAGAAACATTTATTCAAGTCTGGACTTAATTCCTTCCTTCACCCACTTCATCCACAACCCAATTTGCACTGCTTCAGACTACAACGCCTGGGGTTCCAGTATATCCAGGTAGGAGCACCGTGACAGGTGCTAAAGCCACACCTAAGGGACACTATAGGTATACCTCTCTGGCATTCCTACACCTGGGTTCCACTATAACCTTATACATAGAGGGATATAGTCACTCGTTGTTGAAATGCAACTGGCGTCACGACAAAAACTCTAAAACAAACTCTCATAACACCTGTAGAAGAGACCCCACGTCGCCAGTAGCCTGCTGAAAATTCAACATTCTACAAAACATGCCATTATTTTTTTCTCATGGACCTTTTCATATAAAATCTTAGAAGCTGTTAAAGGGAGAGAGCTGCAGCAGAAAGGACACAGCCACTGAGCTGTGATAGGGAGAGAAATGCAGCGGATAGAACACATCCCTTGATAAAAGGCAAACCCCCCGAGCTGCCAGTCTGAAGAGAGTCTAGCAGAGCAATTGGAGCAACGAATGGGAAGATCTCTGGATCCATGTGAGGTACAAGGGCTGGTTCTAGCTCAGTTATAACGACATAGTCATGTACCATATGATGTCTGTTTTTCATTTTTAACATTAAAGGGGTTCTCCGGGATTTTATTATTGATGACCTATCTTCAGGACTGGCTGGGGTCCGACACCCGACCCCCCCCCCCCCCAATCAGCTGTATGAGGAGACTGCGTGCGCATTATACATGTGCTGTCTCCCTTCTCTCTTCCTGAGAAGAAGAGCATAGATAGCAGCAGTACATAAGAAGAAAGACAGGAGACAGCACGTGCGCAGTGGCGTAACTATAGGGGTCGCAGCGGTCGCAGTTGCGACCGGGCCCCTAAGCCAGGGGGGCCCAGAGGGCCCCCTTTGCCAGTGGTAACGATCGCGGTCGCAGAGTGATTTAAAAATGTTTAATCTTATAATGGCCAGTCAGGTCGTGCCTGACCGGCGGCACAGCTCTGCGCTCTCACAGTTAATTACACGATCCATCCTGCCCCACCCCTGGCCACACCTCCACCAATCCGGCGCTGCTTTCTTGCTGTAATCTCACCAGTTCACGCAGGCCCGCGGCGCACGCCGGATGACGGGAGTGGAGCAGTCTTCTCAGATAAGGTGTGTAAATGTGCAAACACCGCTGGCTTCTTAACTCACAGAGGGGCACCTGGCAGTGTGGCACAGTGGCAATACACAGGGGACTGGTATGGCAGCAAATCCTTCATAGGGGCCCGGCCTGGGGGACAAAATCATGACATATATAGGGGTAAAGTGATTTTTTTTTTATATATACAGAGTGGGCAAAAAATGTAATATATACACAGGGGACACATGTAATATATACAGAGGGGCAAAATGGATTTATATAAAGGCAGGGGCATTACGACCCTATCGTTATGACCCTGCCCTTGCCCCCTGTATATATATATCCATTTTGCCCGCTCTGTATATATTTCATGATTTTGCCCCCAAGGCTGGGCCCCTATAAAGGATTTGCTGCTATGCCAGTCCCCTGTGTATGACGGGAAGGGGGGGTCGGGCCCAGTGGGGGGGCCCCAAATCAAAGTGTGCCCCGGGGCCCATAGAACTTTAGTTACGCCCCTGCACGTGCGCACTGATCGGCGGGGGTGTCGGGTGTCGGACCCCTGCCGATCTAATATTGATGACCTATCCTTGATAACAACCCCTTTAATCATATCATAGCATAATCCTTTAAGGATCCATACCCATAATATGGTCATTTACATATGTTCTCTATAGTATTTAGCATATAACAGGGTGCAAGTAAATAGACTAATATCTCTCACCTCGTGAATCAGCTTGTGTGCAGCCTTGTACAGAACAGCACTAGAGAGAGGTCACAGTACATAACATAGTATTATAAAAGTATACCCAAATGACTAGGATATGACAGCAATACAAAACTGTCACCATAAATTATAATATTCACTAGTTTCAGACTAATGAATACTTTGGCACTGAGAAGATCTAAAAAGTTTGGCAAAGACATCTAAAAATAATTAATAGAATATAGCAGCAGGCTCCGCTCAACACTAAAGAATAAGAAGCATCAAGTACGAAAACGAGAGCTGTGAACTATAATTTAAAAGTGTTGGAAGAAGAAGAAAAAAAGATGTACACTAAGAAATGTCGGGTCATGGAGATAATGCTGCAGTACGTTCTAGCTGCCAGAACTGAAGCAATCCATACAATTCCCTCTGACAGATACCATCATTTTATTCATTTATTATGTGCAATAGCATTATGCTGAACTCTACATTCATCTCCAGTTTCCAATCATCCGTGGAATAACGCACTGCTTTTAAACAATGGGAAGATATTTTTGGACATAAGATATGGGATGGCGTCACAAGCACTTCTAAAGGCTGCCACATATAAGAGTAGCACCGTCTGGAACATGGGCGACCTGCCGTCCGTGGGAAGTTTTGTACAAACGTCCCTATCAGCAACTTTGCAGAATAAACTGGCCAATCAGCAACCCTGTTGATAAAAAAAAAAAAAAAAAGAAATAAAAGCGCACTGGGCTTGTACAAAAGATTGGCCAATCGTGCCATACTATTATATTTTCCAACTAAACAGATCACATTTTAGCAGAGAAAGGTTGTCCATGTTACATTTTGGATGACTTTTAACCCATGTGTATAGGTTTGAACATGGGACGGATTACGTGCTTTTATTCTGGATGGATTTTCGGGTGGAAATACCGGAATGTAATACAGTACCAGCAAAGTGAATGAGGTTTGACAAATCTCATGTACACTTTGCTTTTTTCTTCCGTGAGGAAATTGACCTGCCATGCGGGTTTAGAAATCTTCAGCATGTCAATTGTTTGCGTGATTCTGCACCTTTTTTAGAGGGGTTTTCACTATAGACTTCAAAGGGGATGTTAACATAAACAGAAAATCTGCAGCATAAGCAGCATATAAACACCAAAAAAAAATTGCCGTTTTGGTGTGGTTTTCTTGTGGATACAAATATGAACTATGTGCAGGTAGCTAAATGCAAAATTTCCACTCTTAAAGCAGTTGTCCAGGTTCAAAGCTGAACCCGAACATACCCACATTTTCACTCAGGCAACCCCCTGTTATGAGCATCAGAGCATAGGCAGCCCCCTGTTATGAGCATCAGAGCATTTTATGCTCTGATGCTCACCTTTTCTCTGCGCTGAATCGGTGAAATTCTGCGTATGTCCGGGTTCCGCTCTGAACCTGGACAACCCCTTTATCAGATCCTATCACACCTGGATGCATCTCATTGACATATACTGGGTCCACCAGACTTTTTTGATGTTTCCTTTTTTTTTATAGCAGTATTAGTGCTTTTACATATCATTTTTTCTTACCAGTAACAAAAAAAAGCCAGAATAAGCATAAGCATTTTTTTATTTATTTTTTGCTGCCTACTGTTTTTGTGTTTTGATGGTGGTTTTTGTAGCATTATTTGCAGTGTGTTTTATCACTAACATTTCCTTCATGGTATTGAAGATGTTATCAAAATGTCTGAAATAACAAAAAAGCCACCTAATAGACAAAAACATCAGAAGCACAAAAGCTTGTGTGGCTCATGTTTCATATTTTCCATAGACCTTTAGCTAATATATGTAGCACACCACCAAAAACCTATGTGTGAAAGCAGACTAAGGGTGGGTTCACACTAGCGTTAGGGACTCCGTTATGGCTTTCCGTTATAACATGGTTATAACGGAAAATAACGGAATCCATATGACAGTAGGACGGATCCGTTCTTCTGCCCAAAGACTTGTATTATGACGGAATGCAAAACGGAAGCCTTTAAAAAGGCATTCCGTTTGCTTTCAGTCCTAATAGAAGTCTATGGGAATCAAAATGTATCTGTCTGGTTCCCATTATTCAAGACGGAAAACAAAGCCCTGCCATTATTTTCCGTTATAACCATGTGTGAACCCACCCTTAGAATAGTGCTGTAGGCATCTAAAAACAAAGAAAACCTGACATAACATGGAACAATGCTAATGTGAACAGAGTCATAGCAAACAAACAAAATAAATAAAATCGGACCAGAGTCTGGAAGAGGAAGGGAACACAAGGAAATCCCACTCCCAAGAAAGAGCTTTCCCTTGAGAAGGTTTTATTAGGGATCTGCATGTGTTGGTTAGAGAATAAGTTAGAGAACAGTGAGTAAGCATCTTAGGGGACAGTTACCACATGCTTTTACACGTAATTCAGATTACACATCAGACTGGTGGAGAGGGGGTTTGACCCCCGTTGGTCACATAGTGATGGTCTATCCTAAGGTTAGGCTATCAATTGTAAAGAAGTGGACAACCCTATTAAGTAGAATCTTTGGCCCAGGTTATTGATAAACCTCTAGTCTATACCAGGGGCGTTGCTAGGGTCTCAACAGATTCGGGGCCCAAGCCCCAATGCATATGGCCCAATTCTCTAAGTCGACCAATATTCCTCCGTTTACTGTCCTCAGAAATTATAATTCCTTAGCCCCTCCACCATACAGTCCCATGTAAATAACAATATTTCCCTCCTCCACCATAAAGTCCCATGTAAATACCATCACACAATCTCTTTAGTCCCCTCCAAAATACAGTCCCATGTAAATATCATCACACTATTTATCCAGCTCCCTCCAAAATATAGTCCCATGTAAATAACATCACACCATCTCTCCAGCCCCATCCAATATACAGTCCCATGTAAATAATATCCCTCTCTATCTACAGCCCCCTCCAAAATACAGTCCCATGTAAATAACATCACCTTCTCCCCAGCCGCCTTCAAAATACAGTCCCATGTAAATAACATCACCCCCTCTATATTCAGTCCCATATAAATAACATCACTCCCTCCCCAGACACCTTCAACATACGATCCCATATGTAAATAAAATTACCCCCTCCCCAGCCACCTCCAACATGCAGTCCCATGTAAATAGCATTACCCCTCAACATTTAGTCCCATGTAAATAATATCATTCCCTCCCCCAGACACCTTCAACATATAGTCCCATGTAAATAACATCACCCTGCCCCAGCCACCTCCAACATGCATGCCCATGTAAATAACATCACCCCCTCAACTTTCAGTCCTATGTAAATAACATCACTCCACCCCACTGTCCCATGAAAATAAATTCCCTCCCTTCATCCCTAACATACAGTCCCAGTTAAATAACTACATCTCCCAGCATTGCTCTGCCTCTCCCTTCACTTACCTCTCCTCGTGTAGCAGACATCACCACAGCTTCTTCCCAGGACTTCTCTTCACTGCTGAGCCGTCCTCTCCTGCATTGGTCACATGATGGTGACATCATCGCAGGTCCTTTTCAGCTACTGCATTTAGAACTGATCACATGGACTGTGATGTCATCACAGGTCCTTCAGCTCTTGCAGGGCATTAGATTCAATTGTATTGCCGTCCTGAGGGTGGCAATCCAGTTGGTTCTGTCTGGCAGGCAGTACATTCAGGGCCTGGAACAAAACATCAGGGGCCCAGGGGCCGATTGTTTTAACCTAGCAACACCCCTGGTTTATACTATGCAATGCTATTCTTGTTTAACAAGGAATGGGAAAGAATTTTGGGGACCCTGACATATAACAAATCTACAATTAAAGGGAATGTGTAATCCGAAAACGACCTATGGTTTAATGCACATTTTTATGTTTAATGTGATTTTAAAGAATTTTTGATGATGCTATTTTTCATTTCCCATGTTAATATCTATATTTAAATAAGGTCTAATAATAGGCGCCACTTCTGTGCAGATCACATTACTGCTGTTACCTGCTTATCTCTTATCCTGAATCGGCCTAGAATGATATCACCAACACAAGCAGTAGGTGATTGTCAGAGCTTATATGTTCTTTCCTTGTACTTCTGCACTGGTCACAGAGCATGCCTAGACAATTCTCCCAAAGTAGTCGATAAGATCCCCTCCTGACCATTGCGTCTATTGGACCATGGGGGTGCCATAAGTAATTTTCTTAATGCTTTGTAAATGCTGTAAATGCTAAGAACAGCTCAGGCAAGATGGCCGCCCCCATAATCATGTTCAGAAAACAGAATAAAAAATCTAAAATCAGAAAATAAAAACAGATTAGATAAAAAGGATGTGTGTCTCTATCTGGTTTTAACTGGCAAAAAAAATTGGTGGCGCATTTCCTTTAAAGCGACACTGGCACTCCAAAAAATCTTAGGTTGTTTGGAAAGCAGGTGTCTAGTTCAACCCAATCCCAATTTATGTAGTCAGTCCTTGAATGCAAGATGACAAGACCTGCCCAGGAACCTGTACAGAAAATAACACCTGCTGCATGAGAGTGTACACTGTATGTAGTAAGCTGTAACTTTGGGGTGGGGCGGGCACCTCCAATATGGGGACACAAAGCGGTAAGTTACTGAACAGTCCCATACACTGTCCCATACATACCAGCCAGACAAAGGAGAAAAGTATTATTTCTAGGTTTTATTAATGAACCTAAATGACCATTTTTCATATATGCTACTAACAACCACAAAGAAATAGCTCCAAGTGACTGGATTTTACCACAAAAACGACAGCAGCAAACAAATATTACATATTCTAGGAAATGTCAAGCTCATATAGAGAATTATACTTAATGGATATGTGTATTTAATGTATTCAGTATTCTCTGGAAGACAGATGGTGAGAGGCTTATTATCATATGTCTACACTCTCCCTGGCTTCGCTTGGCTAACCTGAAGGTGAGGAGACACATACTGCAAGGAAACTGGTGGCAGTGCGTACACGGCTCTCTCCAGGCAGCTTCAAACCAACCCCGCCTTTGACTAATATTTGGTAGTCAGTATCTTTGTACTGTTTTTACTTATTTTTAAGACGCTCAATTATGTGCATTGTAAAAAAAAAAATATCTGCAGGTACAGGAAAGCCCTCAACAATTACTACATCAGGGTCCTTCAGTTTATTAAAGATGTTTTCTGAGAATTAAATATTGAGGGGAGGGGGGAGAGACTAGAGCGACCACTGGCGACGTTCACCGGGATGACCATCATGGGGGAAGGGGGGGGGAGGGGAAGGGTAATAAGCTTGGACAGACAGTGGGAGATCTGAGTCTAATGAAATATGATTGAACAGGGAGTTTATGAATTTTTCAAAACAGCTCAACACTATGTATTAGATCTACATTTTTAATTTCTGTATTTCTGTTCAATGTGATGTATAATTTACTATATCTGCTGTGTTGGCAGAATCTGTATTAATGTACTCAGACTCGGTACTGTCAAATTGCTTTTTTATTTGTGCTATAAATGAAAAAAATTGAATAAATAAACTTTATAAAAAAATAAAATATTGAGGACCTATCAGGTTAGCTCACCAAAATCTGATCATTTGGACTCATCCATCTCTGCAGGCCGTAGCACTTTGTATTGTGGTTCTTCTTGGTACTGCAGCTCAATCCCATTCACTTTATGTAAGGGGTTTTACAGCTTTGTTCACATTTTTTGTTTTTTATTTGAATCCCAGTCAGCTGTAGCTGTTGGAAAAAACATACTCGAGCAGAGCGTGACCCATCAGTGACGCGCCACTTGGGGACATCACCACTGTAGTCAATTATTGGCTGTAGCAGCTCATGTGACATGGTCCATCCAGAGGTTTACAGAATGAGGGCCAGAATACTATAGAAGAGAGAAAGAAAACCAGGGAGGTTTTTCAACTGGTACAACTGGCTGTGCTTTAAAATTACAAAAGTGCAAAAAGATGAAAACCCCTTTAAATGGGACTGAGCTGCACTAAGGCTAGTTTCACACTTGCGGCAGGACGGATCCGACAGGCTGTTCACCATGTCGGATCCGTCCTGCGGCTATTTCGCCGTGCCCGCGGACCGCCGCTCCGTCCCCATTGACTATAATGGGGACGGGGGCGGAGCTCCGGCGCAGCACGGCGGTGCACGGAGAAAGCCGCCGGACTAAAAAGCCTGACATGCAGTAATTTTAGTCCGGCGGGCTTTCTCCGTGCACCGCCGTGCTGCGCCGGAGCTCCGCCCCCGTCCCCATTATAGTCAATGGGGACGGAGCGGCGGTCCGCGGGCACGGCGAAATAGCCGCAGGACGGATCCGACATGGTGAACAGCCTGTCGGATCCGTCCTGCCGCAAGTGTGAAAGTACCCTAAGACCATGTGGCCAATGGGTATGACGTCATAGAACTAGGCAGATGCTTCAGCACTCACCCATGACCTCTTTCTACAGCGGGAATGGCAGAAATGTCATCCAATCAGATATTGATTACCTATCCTCAGTTAAAAAGTCAACAAGTCCTGAAAAATCATTTAAAGAAGCACTCCCAAAACAATTTCTATTCTCTGACCTGTTAGAAAGGTACATGATGTAAACTGTAGTAAAGGTAATTTTCTTACCAGTGACTGTATTTGTGAGTTATAACCTCCCTTTTGATCCTCAGCTGTGTCATGTGACCAGCACTCTGACTTTTCAAATAACACAGCATCTTATATGTGGACAGGAAGCCAGTTTCTTTATGTCAGTCTCATAGGAATGAGTAGAGAAGCAACTGACTTTCTGTAATATGTCGGAGATCAGAGTGCAGGTCACATGACACAGCTGAGGATCAGAAGGAAGGTTATAGCTCACAAATACAGTCACTCGTAATTAGATTACCTTCACTACAGTTTGCATCATGTACCTTTCTAATAGGTCAGATAATACAATTTTATGTAGGAGTGGAATTTAAAGGGAATCTGTCACCAGTTTTATGGTGCCCTAAGAGCGACATAAACTGGTGACAGATATCTTTAGCAAAACACTACAGTACTTGAATTGTCATTTTTCTAAAATCTGTATTTTATAGTAGAGCACACCAGTGAGTCCTCGTATTCAAGAGGTCTCGGCTAACATGACACACAATTTTAATGATCTTGTCTGAAATTTCCAAAGAAAATGTGCTTAGGGCCACATCATCATACTAAGGATACATGCACACAAATGTATTTTTATTTTAATTTTTTCGGATAGGATGCGGACCCATTCATTTTAATACATACAAAACACATACGGTCGTGTGCGTGTAGCCTAATCCCATGTTCTCAGGGCAGAGTCGTATGATTCGCATTGCATCATTAGGCAGCAGAGCTATTATTTTTATAAAGAAAATGCCATGCTTTTATCTAGTGGAATATACTGAATTGTTTGGCAGTAAGGGAGACTGCACTGATGGAGCTGCCAGTGAGGCACAGAACGAAAATCTATAGCATAGGTATACATAATCACTATTCAGCCACTGGTCTGTAATAGCCTTCATGCTAATAAATGTAATTTGTACAATACGCTGCCAAATCCTGGGAGAGATCCGCATCATTAATTAATGATTGTTATACAAAACGTATACCCTGCACTATAATGCACAGCTTGTTAGATGCTGCTACCCCAGAGACCAAGACCCTATAAATCATTCCAAAACAATAAATGTGCATCCTAAATTGCCACTTAACTGGCATTGCCAATACGATGTAGGCACTATCACTTGCCAACACTGTAGTAGTACACAATGGATCATATGTATAATACATAATATGCCTTCATTTAGTGTCGGACTGGGGTTCCTTGGGCCCACCAGAGAAAATTATTCTAGGATCCCAACCGCTATATGATTAATCAAGTCTAATAGGTTTTGATTAAAAGAAATAGACCCTAGTGGCAAGTGATTGGCAGCTCTGAATGTTTTTTTTTTTCCTGGACCTTTGGGGCCCACTATGGTATGAGAGCCTGGGCCTACCAACGTTTCCTCTGATACTAAGGGCCAGTTCGATTCATTAAGGTAAGTGGGTGTTCTGATCCTTAGGTGACATATGTTCAAGATGGTGATGATCCCAATTTAATTATTATGATCACCACAGTTTTGAATACTGGGGCTGGAGTCAACTTTTTTTGCATCCCTTCAGCTGTGTTGTACAAAGCCATTAACCCTTCTCCTTGTCAGTGAAAACTTAAAGGGGTTGCGCCACTAATATAAATGTTTCCTGCCCAACAGATATCACTGTTATATCATTTTCCCCAAATACCACTTATTAAAACTGCCTTATACTAAAGTCTATCTGTAAAGAATAAATCAAGACAACTGGACGTACTGTAGATTTCTTGAAAACGTTTCACTCGTTCTTCCAACGAGCTTTCTCAATTCTGAGTGACTGTACAAGAAATCTACAGTACGTCCAGTTGCCTTGATTTATTCTTTACAGATATACCATGACCTGGATAAATGAGAACCTTCACAGACTAAAGTCATTAGCCTACCATTACACCCTGTGGCAAATCTGTTTTTATATGCAGTTGCTGTAGGTTGCATCCTGCATAGGAGCCTTGTAATGAAGGATGCACAAGCACGTGGTTAGTATCACATGATCTGCTGATGACAGGACACATGTCACTTGATGGGACAGTAGACACATGACAAACCAGAAAGTAGGATTCAAACGTGGGAAAACTGCAAATTAGGTCAATTTGAAAATAAAAACAATCCAAGGAGGAATTGGCACCAGAGTAATTGATAAGAATGCACTTTAGAGTGAAAAGTAGTTTATGGAACAAGCCCTTTAACTGGCATATATCATGCCCAATTCCCTCAAGATACTGTATTAGCTTCTAGAAACTGTCTGCAGTGTGGATGAACTTCTGACTAGTGATGAGCGGGAGGTGCCATATTCGATTTCGCGATATTTCGTGAATATTCGAATGAATATTCGTGTTATATTTGTCGAAATCGAATATTCGCAATTATTCCAATTATCGCGAATAATATGCGATTTATTTTTCGCGTATTGTGATTATTTATCTTGATAGTATAAGGCAACGTTCCTATGCTAATTGACTATGGCTAGGCTAATATGTGTATTTTACGAAATTTCGTAATATTGCTCTAACTTCGTCTCTTAGAATATTACGAATATTCTAAAAGAAGAAGTTAGAGCAATATTACGAAATTTCGTAAAATACACATATAGATTGTAATTTAGCTAATAATGCTATAATCCCTTTTTTTTCCCTCAAATTTTTTTTTGCCTCTTCTGAACTTAAGTTTTGTAAAATATGTACACTATTAAAAATTATTACTATAGCAGTATATTAGCTTAAATACAATCTATGTGTATTTTACGAAATTTCGTAATATTGCTCTAACTTCGTCTTTTAGAATATTCGTAATATTGCTCTAACTTCGTCTTTCAGAATATTACGAATATTCTAAAAGACGAAGTTAGAGCAATATTAAGAACATATTAAGTTAGCACAGCTATATTCCATATTAGGCTACAATATGGAATATAGCAGTGCTAAGTTGAAATCTTCATGCGATTATTTCGTGGGGGAAAAAGGGGAAAGTCAGTCAAAGATCTGAGTTATATGGTGCTTACATTAGTATTAATTACCAGATACAGTAATTGCAAAAAAGTATTGGAGCACCTACGAATTACACCGACAGGAGCTGTTATGATATCTCATTCTAAATCTACAGGCATTCATATGGAGTCGGTCCCCCTTTTGCAGCTAAAACAGCTTTCAATCTTCTGGGAAGGGTATCTACAAAATTTTGGAGGGTGTCTCTGGGTATTTTTGCCCATTCATCCAGAAGAGCATTTGTGAGGTCACTTATGTTGGGCAAGAGGGACGTGCTCACAATTTCTGTTCTAGTTCATCCAAAGATGTTTGATGGGATTGAGGTCAGCACTAGTGTTGATCGAGCATGCTCGGCCGAACACCAGTTCAGCTCGAGCATCTCGATGCTCGGCAAATGGCGATATTCGGCCAAATACCGCATGTGCTCCAGCGCAATGCTCGAGTCTCCTCCCCACACGTTTTTTGTCCGCTACGCAGCCAATAAACGTCCAAGTAAGTACTGCCCTCACTGTAATGCCGTAGCCATGTTGGATACTGGCATTACAGTGATTGGCTGGCCCCAATGAAGCGTGTTCGGCTCAGTCTTAGGCCCCATGCACACGGCCGTGTTTCACAGCCGTGTGCGGGCCGTGGAACCGCGGCCTGGATCCCTCCTGAGAGCAGGAGCGCACGGCGTCACTGGTTGCTATGACGCCGTGCGCTCCCTGCTGCCGCCGCAATACAGTAATACACTGGTATAGATCATACCAGTGTATTACTGTACTGTGCCGGCAGCAGGGAGCGCACGGCGTCATAGCAACCAGTGACGCCGTGCGCTCCTGCTCTCAGGAGGGATCCAGGCCGCGGTTCCACGGCCCGCACACGGCCGTGAACAACGGCCGTGTGCATGGGGCCTTAGACAGGGAGAGCTGTGCTGAGGAAGGGACAGACAGTGTAGGGAGTAAATATAGAAATAATTTTATTAGAAAAACTTTTCAGAGACGCAAAAGTCCTTTTAAGGGCTATTGTTGTGTCTGGCAGCAGAAATATATATTTTTAGCGCAACCTGCGCTAAATTGATAAAACTTAACAGACCCAAAAGTCCTTTTTAGGACTAACAATAGAAATGTGCAGGGAGGAGACTCGAGCATTGCGCTCAAGCACATGCGGTCTTCGGCCGAATACTGCCATGTGCCGAGCATCGACTGGTGTTCGGCCGAGCATGCTCGATCAACACTAGGTAATGTCACTGTCCGCAGCAGACACCATCTATGAAAAAAGTACACTGGATGTCACAGATATTTTTGGGATGCGCACAATTTACACTGGAGATGTGGCGCAGCTAATGTCGCTGTCCGTAGTGGATACCATCTATGGAAAAAGTACACTGAATGTCACAGATATTTTTGGGATGTGCACACTTTACAGAGGAGATGTAGCACAGCTAATACCACTGTCTGCAGCGGCCTAACTATTGCACGCTATTTAGCGCAGGATGCACTAAAAATAGATATTGCTGCCACACACAACAGTCCTTAAAAGGACTTTTGAGTCTGTAAAGTTTTAGCTATTTAGCGCAGTTTGCACTAAAAATAGATATTGCTGCTGTGACATCCAGTGTACTTTTTCCGTAGACGGTGTCCGCTGCGGACAGTGACATTAGCTATGCCACATCTCCTGTGTAAAGTGTGCGCATCCAAAAATATCTGTGACATCCAGTGTTCTTTTTCCATAGACGGTATTCGCTGCAGACAGTGACATTAGCTGTGCACTACATCTCCAGTGTAAAGTGTGCGCATCCAAAAAATATCTGGGACATCCAGTGTCCTTTTACGGTAGACAGTGTCCACTGTGGACAGTGACATTAGCTGTGCCACATCTCCTGTGTAAAGTGTGCGCATCCCAAAAATATCTGTGACATCCAGTGTAATTTTTACGTAGACGGTGTCCGCTTCTGACAGTGACATTAACTGCACCACATCTCCTGTGTAAAGTGTGCGCATCTGAAAAATATCTGACATACAGTGTACCTTTTCAATAGACGGTGTCCGCTTCTGACAGTGACATTACCAGTGCCACATCTGCAGTGTAACGTGTGCGCTGAACAAATTTATCTGTGACATACAGTGTACTTTTTTCGTAGACGCTGCGGACAGTGACATTACCGGTGGTTCCAGCTCTATCAGCAGAAACTTGAGTCTAGAGTCGCTGATGAGCAGCTTTCTTCACCCGCCTTGTGAAGAAACTACTCACCAGCAGCAGCAAGACCTAGAGCAGAACCTGAACCAGCAGGTGGTGGCATACTTGGACAGCACCCTGCCACCCCACATTGAAGATCCGTTGAACTACTGGACAGCCAAACTGGATTGGTGGCCGCAACTGGCAGAGTTTGCCCTGGAAAAGCTGTCCTTCCCGGCCAGTAGTGTGGCATTAGACTGGGTGTTTAGTGCGGGGCCATAGTTACCCCAAGAAGAACTCGCCTGTCGACCTAAAATGTCAAGATGAATCAGGCGTGGATCAGCCAGGATTTCCACCCACCAATGCCTGATGCATCAGACTAGATCATCCATAGTGCCACACCAACACTTTGACAAAAGAGACCGGTTTCTTCTGGCTACCTGCCTCAGCTACTATTCTGAAACTGCCACCAGCCTGATGCCACACATCTGATGCCAAGTGCTCCTTCTTTAACCCACATCTTCAGCTGGTATTGGTATTGCCACCCACCTTCCCACTCTGTCACCGGGTCACTCTGTGGTCTCCTGATGCTGCTGCCACCTTCGCACTATGTCACCTTGCCACTCTGTGGTCTCCTGATGCTGCTGACACCTCCACACTATGTCACCTTGTTACTCTGTGGTCTCCTGATGCTGCTGCTACCTCAACACTATATCCCCTTGCCACTCTGTGGCCTCCTGATGCTGCTGCTGCCCCCTCCACACTGTCATTGTGCCACCCTCTGGCCTCCTCCTGATGCTGCTGCCACCTCCTCACTGTCATTGTGCCACTCTGTGGCCTCCACCTGATGCTGTTGCCGCCACCTCCACACTCTGTCATTGTGCCACACTGTGGTCTCCTGATGCTGCTGCCACCTCCACACTGTTATTGTGCCACTCCGTGGCCTCCTCCTGATGCTGCTTCCACCTACAGACTCTGTCATTGGTACCACTCTGATCTCCTTATGCTGCTTACACCTCACCACTATGTCATAGGGCCACTCTGTGGACTTCTCATGCTGTTCCCACCCTCCCCACGTCATGACTGGGCCACTATTTTACCTTTCGGCCTGGCTGACATTATCATTTATTTGACCCTTTTTCTGATCTGTCAGAAGGAAGGAAAAATGAGACGGATCTTGTCTATGTAACAACTGTAAGGCCTGCATGACATGGTCCGTATTTTGCATCAGAACTGGCTTATGATTTAATAGCCAAAAGCAGTACTGGGTGCAAAACAAAGAAGACATGCAAATATTCCATTCATGTGTCATCTCTGATCCACTCCTGTTTTTTTTTACTTTAAGATTCTTTCACACTAGCATTAAAGTTTTTCGGTATTGAGTTCCGTCATAGGGGCTCAATACCAGAAAAAAAACTTTTCAACATGTTGTATTTTGCTTTCTGTCCTGGGAAAAACTGATCTGTCATGATCCCCAATGCAAGTCAATGGGGATGGATCCGTTTTCTCTGCCACAATAGAAAATGGATCTATTGACTTTCAATGGAGTTCAAAATAGATCCGTTTTGGCAATGTTAAAGAAATGTTAAACATAATACAACCAGATCTGTTCATAACGGATTATGTATTATCAGTAACTGAAGCGTTTTTGCTGGACCCTGCCGGATCAGGCAAAAATGTTAGTGTGAAAGTAGCCTTAGCGATACTGATGGATTACTGACCAAATGATGACTGAGTGAAAGCGGATGCTCCATAGACAGGATCCGTTTTTTGGGGATTATTGTTCTGACAGATCAGAGGAAGGGCAAAATAATCAGTGACGTCAAAACAAACTTACTGCTGACACCCTCTCAAATCTGTCGGGGGGCTCTACTTGTATAAGCGTTTAATAGAACAGGTTTCGTTGACATCTATGTGGAATCAGCTGCCGACCGTGTAAAAGAAGTGCGCTTCTTCTTGACGCCTACATTGACCTGTAAGGCTGAGTTCACACTTGAGTTATTTAATCAGTTTTGGCCCCGTAACTGCCCATATAAGTGAAGTGTGCAGTAATTCTAGGAGTGACGCCTGTCATCTGCGTGTCATACTGACTCACAGTATTATTTCACTACCACAGCAGACTCCCTATGCGTGTTACTGCAAAGCACAGTGTTCTACACCACTATAAAGGCTCTCTGCAGCCAGGAAATAGCCGTTTTTTTAACGCGATTTGTCAAAAATAAATTCAGATCAAATCAAAAAAAAATATGTTATTCATTAAACCGGCTGAATCGAATTTTTGGGAAATTCGCTCATCTCTAGTTGGCACAATGCAGTCAGACAGGTTATGTTCTTCTGGCATTTGCCAAACCCAGACTCGTCGATCAGACTACCAGATAGAGACACGTGGTTTGTCACTCCAGAGAACACATGTCCACTGTTCTAGAGTCCAGTGGCAGTGTGCTTTACACCACTCATTCTGATGCTTGTGCAGTGTCCCACATATGTGTGTAAATGGTGAAATGTATGGTGTTTCCTATTATCTGGCTGGCAATGTCATTACACCCACTCGCCCCTAGGTGGTGCTGGCACCACATAATACATATAGTGGGGTGTGTCTAGCTTAAAGGAGAATGCAGAATGTAGAGGAGAACAGGAAGTTAGTAGTTAGTGAGAAGAGAAGAAGCAAGAGAGAAACAGGCATTGTCCAACATGTAGTCTGGTATTTCTATCCCTTGGTCATGGCCAGCCTAAGGGAGTACACCTAACATGTATCTACAGCAGCTTAGCACAGACAAGTAAGTATATGTCTGAATATGGGGAGAGACTAGTGAGGGTTACAGCTGAATCTAGCTTATGGACCTCATTAGCACAAGTGCCTGAGAGCAACTTTCCGAGACACAAATAGACAATACATGCGCAAAGTTGTCTTTACTGCTACAAAGCCTTCCGGGATATAGTGCACAGGGCCGGCCTTTGGGGTGTGCGGCCGCACAGGGCGCCATAGCAACAGGGGCGCCGGGCGGCCAACACAGCCCGCCGAACTCTAAGTGAAGTCTGTCTACTACAGTACAGTACTACTACTTACTAGTACTGTACTACTATTAATATATTTTGTCGCCGCCGCCCCGCGGTCCGCCGGCCATCTACAGCACATGAACATGAATGAGCTCAGTCAGTCACGGTCCGGACTAGAGACTGAGTGAGGAGGGGGCGGGGCACGTGGCTGCTCTGCGCTCCGCTCTGCTGCTCTGCGCCCCGCTCTGCTGCCTGGACAGAGCAGAGCAGACCAGACTGGCTGCTGGAGTGTGACGCAGGCCGCAGCTGCCGCACAGGCAGAGAGAGAAGAAGGAGGCGGAGCGAGCGCCAGCCAGCAGCAGCAGCCACAACAGAGAGTGAGACTCCCACAGTCCACAGACAGCACAGGTCAGCAGATGTATGTATAGTATTAGTTTTAAAACTTTTATGATTGCCAGGCCTCTAAGAAAAGGGGAGGGAGGGGGCTATTACCTAATATTTTATGGGAATTGGGAATTTAAATGACGTCTCCTGACTCCTTTGCTAGCAGGTGGAAATTTGCCAGACGTCCAGGTGAGCCCAGAGCGGACAGAGGTCAGAGAAGGGGACACTGCCCGGCTGTACTGTAGAGCGCTAGGCAGCCCCACTCCAACAATCTCCTGGAGGAAGCAAGATGGTATCCTACCCCCTCAGGTGAGAGGATGAGCCGTGCATGCAGTGCTGCAGATACTAGGGCTGCAACGATTAATCGATGTAATCGATAATAATCGATAACTGGATTCGTTGTCGACGAATCCAGTTATCGAATAATCGCCAATTCGTTGCTATGCGGGCGGGCGCCAGGCGGGCGGTTTACTTTAAGTCGCTGCATCTTTATTTTACCTTACAATCGTGACGCTCCAGTAACAACTACAGGCAGAGAGGAGGGCGGCGTAACGTCACTTACTCACATGACGCACCTGCTCCGCCTCCTTCATTCATAAAGTGGGCAGAGCAGGTGCGTCACGTGAGTAAGTGACGTTACGCCGCCCTCCTCTCTGCCTGTAGTTGTTACTGGAGCGTCACGATTGTAAGGTAAAATAAAGATGCAGCAAGTGATTAGTCTGCTGTGAGCAGCAGGGCCGGGGCTGTTATGGGGAGGGGGAAATCTGTCTATGGCACCGCTATGGGGAGGGGGGAGGATCTGTCTATGGCACTGCTATGGGGAGGGGGGAGCATCTGTCTGTGGCACTGCTATGGGGAGGGGGGATATGTGCACTGTTATGGGGAAAGGAATATGTGCACTGTTATGCCCATAACAGTGCACAGATCCCCCTCTCCATAACAGTGCACATATCCCCCTCTCCATAACAGTGCACATATCCCCCTCTCCATAACAGTGCCATAGACAGATCCCCCTCTCCATAACAGTGCCATAGACAGATCCCCCTCTCCATAACAGTGCACATATCCCCCTCTCCATAACAGTGCACAGATCCCCCTCTCCATAACAGTGCCATAGACAGATCCCCCTCTCCATAGCAGCGCCACCCACAGATCCCCCTCTCCATAGCAGCGCCACCCACAGATCCCCCTCTCCATAGCAGCGCCACCCACAGATCCCCCTCTCCATAGCAGCGCCACCCACAGATCCCCCTCTCCATAGCAGCGCCACCCACAAATCCCCCTCTCCATAGCAGCGCCACCCACAAATCCCCCTCTCCATAACAGCGCCACCACAGATCCCCCTCTCCATAACAGCGCCACCCACAGATCCCCCTCTCCATAACAGCGCCACCCACAGATCCCCCTCTCCATAACAGCGCCACCCACAGATCCCCCTCTCCATAACAGCGCCATCCACAGATCCCCCTCTCCATAACAGCGCCACCCACAGATCCCCCTCTCCATAACAGTGCCATCCACAGATCCCCCTCTCCATAACAGATCTTCCTAGGCCATTATTCAAATAATCTAGCTGCAGCCCTAGCAGATACATAGAGGTCCTTACTGTCACAGGTCGTGCATGCTCACCACTGCTCCCTATGGTTATTTTCCCTCTCACTTTCTATTCCTCCTGTCTCTCTCTCTCTCGGCCCGTCCATCTGCTCAGGCCCTCACCTCTCTTGGTTTCCTTGATTTTCGAAGCAGCAGCCTGGAAGCTATCCAGAGGCGGATTCAGGAGCTGCAGGTATCTGCTATAACCCGCAGAAGCCATTGACATAGATACTGCCCTGGCCAATGCCTCAGACCTTCCATACAATGGTATAATGATGAGCGATCGGTCACTCCCTCCATCATAGGCTGCCC